>NC_092230.1:20917368-21199868 GCF_036320965.1 Panulirus ornatus | reverse complement strand
AAAAATTTTTTTTAAAAAATTTTTTGGGGGAAAAAAGGGGGGGGGGGGGGGAAAAAAAAATTTTTTTTTTTTTTCCCAAAAGGGGAAAAAAAAATTTCCCCCAAAAAGGGGGGGTTTTTTTTAAAAAACCAAAAAGGGGGAAAAAAAAAAAATTTTTTTTAAAATTTTATTATTTTTTTTTTAATTTAAAAAAAATTTTTTTTTTTTAAAAAAAATTTGGAAAAGGTTTTAAAAAAAAAAGGGGGTTTTTTTTGGGGGGGGGTTTTTTTTTGGGGGAAAAAATTTTTAAATCCAAAATTTTTTTTAAATATATATATATATATATATATATATATATATATATATATATATATATATATATATATATATATATATATTATCCCTAGGATAGGGAGAAAGAATACTTCCCACGTATTCCCTGCGTGTCGTAGAAGGCGACTAAAAGGGGAGGGAGCGGGGGCTGGAAATCTTCCCCTCTCGTTTTTTTTTTTTAATTTTCCAAAACAAGGAACAGAGAAGGGGGCCAGGTGAGGATATTCCCTCCAAGGCCCAGTCTTCTGTTCTTAACGCTACCTCGCTAACGCGGGAAATGGCGAATAGTTAGAAAGAAAGAAAAATATATATATATATATATATATATATATATATATATATATATATATATATATATATATATATATATATAAATTATGCACGAGCTCTGATTGGAAGAAATTGATTGCGGTGACAAACAGCGGTCCGTGATGAAGGGAAATCAGGAGGGAAGGTCTCTGTGATGGGGGGGTATCAGCAGTTTATTGCCAAACTGCCGTAAAAGCTGCCGGTGTCGGTCGGAGATGGTGGACAGGTTCACCGGCTCGGGCCAGGATGATTTTGCTTGCCATCTGCTGTACAGTTTCTAGCTGGTCCTCCCGGGGAGGCGTAAGTGAGCGTAAGTAGAATAAAGATGGTACTGACATTCCTGAGATCAGTTGGTGGGACGCCTAGTAATTTCATTCGGTGGAGAAGGTACAGACGGTATGAGGAAGACTTGTTGCGAGTGACGATATGACTCTTACCGTTTAAACATTTCGTCTGTTGTGACACCAAGAAATTCAAGGTTTCTGACTATACGGAGTGTGTGTGTGTGTTAGAGAGAGAGAGAGAGAGAGAGAGAGAGAGAGAGAGAGAGAGAGAGAGAGAGAGGAGAGAGAGAGAGAGAGGAATATTTGATTTCATACGGACAAATGATATTGAAAAAAAAGATAATGAAAATCAAAATGATAGTCATTAATGAATAAATTGTAAATAACAAAGTACTCGCATGATGAAACGTAAAGCAATTATCTGAGATTACCAGAATAACGAACTCGGGAGTGCAAACAGAACTGGACGAAGCTACGCTGTATCATGTGTTTATGATAAACACATGTTAACAAGTAGCTGGCGGTGCCCGGTGCTACAGGGGGGGGGGGGGGGGGGGATTGGTTCTTTTCTATAGGAGAAAAAAAAAAAAGGGTTGTATATTATTTTGGAAAACCGGAAATTTTATTTGATTAAAAACTCGCCGTCATTGAGCGAAGGCTGAGCCGATGCTAACGATGGATGACCTAACAGTTCTGTTAATCTGGCATGCATGACGTGCCGTCGGTGGAAGACTTTTGAAAACCTGCCTTTGTTGCTTTCCAAACCGGCCTATTCAAGGTTAACGAGCGTGGGGTTATAACCTGCCTCACTGTCTGCAGTACCTACAACCAAAATTTAGGGCCTTGTAGGCGTTACGGTTGGGTTGTAACACACACACAGATCACACACACACACACACACACACACTCTATATGCAACGGGACTTAACCTCTACTACAGAGAGAGAGTCTGTTTCTTAACTTTTGTCAGCTGACGCATTTATCTTCTGCCAGCAGGACCGTGTTGCTGGTAGAGGACGTAAAGAGAAATAAAACCCACAAGACACAATCCCAAGATAATGTCAGTCATGCCCAGGGCTAGAGGCGTAACCCCATTCAGTAGCGGTCATTTTCGGTGACAGTTTTAGCCTCTGGACGCTTGACAAAAGACAAGGATATATATATATATATATATATATATATATATATATATATATATATATATATATATATAGATAAGATTTTTTTTTATTTTTTTTTACTTCTCGTCCAAGAAAGGGTGAGTAGAGGTATGATAACTAATGTTCTTTTCTTTTCTTATCCTTCAGGTACGTCAGTCTTGGGTGTCTGTGTACCAGCTTGGTTGTGGAGCAACTGGCTGTAAGTGGCGGCTCGGGAAGGTAGCGCACTGCACCGCCAAAAGGGGAACGCCGTCGGCTCCGTGCACTCTGGCTGGCGTGGACCATTGCTGGCAGGTAACGTACGGGAGAGCGAGTTACTGAAGGGCGGAGTACCATCTGGTGTTCAGCCCATCAGCCGAAGGTGATATTTCATTGTGTGTCTTTCCATCCCTTGAGGAGCACGTCATTTCGACCCTTGGGTTTGAAAGGTCAGGGCCTTCGACCTGACCTTTGAAGGTCAGGTCCTTCAAAGGTCGTCCTCTCGAGGGATTGATAATTTGATGTGTTGAGACCGTGCTGTCTCAACGTGACTGAAATGTTCGTGAAATGTGTATTAGATTTCAGTTCAGAAGTAAAGAAAAAAAAAATGATTGTTCGTAGGAGCGGATGAAAATGTGATTTGGTTCTCTCACAGTTACTGGACTGCGGGTAGCCGCCCTTTGATTGGTGAGTAGAGATCACGTGAAAAACAATCCCTGATATTTTCCCCCCTCAATCTTGGGCCGTAACATGATACCTTTGATCTCCGTCCCATATTTTGTACGATTTCCTCCTTGTCTTCACCTTCCCGGAAAGGCAGCAGTGTGCAGGAGACTCTCCCGCCTCCGGTAAATAGCAGGTTTTCATCAGTGGCTCTGCTGGAAGTAGATAGATTCCCATCCGTCTTTCCAGTGTACTGCTGACGGTATTCCAGGTTTGTGCCCCCGTATTCGCACAGTTGTGGCAGAGGTGGAGGAGGTGAGCGAGGCGAGATCTTCCCTCCGTGTTGCCTCTGAGTGTTACTTTTCTGATCTCTAGAGTCGTTTATTCTAAATATTAGGAGTTCTCAAATACACTTAATCTGTTGTTTGCGTAATCAGTATGGAATGACTCGCTTCTTGCTTGTGATGGGTTTCGGTAGCGAGTATATATATATATATATATATATATATATATATATATATATATATATATATATATATATATATATATATTATCCCTGGGGATAGGGGATTAAGAATACTTCCCACGCATTCCCTGCGTGTCGTAGAAGGCGACTAAAAGGGGAGGGAGCGGGAGGCTGGAAATCCTCCCCTCTCGTTTTTTTTTTTTTTTAATTTTCCAAAAGAAGGAACAGGGGGGCCAGGTGAGGATATTCCACAAAGGCCCAGTCCTCTGATCTTAACGCTACGTCGCTAACGCGGGAAATGGCGAATAGTGTAAAAGAAAGAAAAATATATATATATACTCCCTGGAACTGCATCAGACTCCCACCCAGACTGTATGGAGTTATTCCGCTTCCCTCCACTCCCTTATGTGTGGATAATCTCTCTACTGCTCTTTGTGAGCCACTTGGATATTGGACCTTGAGGCCCGCTGTGAATTGAGACTTTCCGTAGGAACTCTTATTTCGTGTATGTTATCTGTTGCTCCCACGTCTCTCGACTCGCTTGATTTCTTTAGATGATTGAGATGGTTTTTTTTTTGTTAGAGAGAAAGAGAGAGAGCTGCAGCTGCTAGACCAGATGTTGCTAAGGGAAGCATTGGTCACGTACTAGGTTACTGGGGTAGAATGTGGCCTCCATAACTGGCTTAACGTATACATATGGTTTAGAAAGTGAATGCACGTATATCAAGTGTGTGTGTGTGTGTGTGTGTGTGTGTGTGTGTGTGTGTGTGTTACTGGACTCTACTTGCTCGAGTTTACATCGCGACTGAAATGTCACTTTTCGCGAAGGTGTAACATTGGTATGAGAGTCTCGTCGAGGAACTACTCACTCCCAAGGCGTCCGAAAGCCCCCTGCTACGAGACGTAGCGCAGACTGAGGCTGCAGGAGCTTTTAGAAAGGACGTGGGTAACACCGGGACTCGTGTACAGCAAGTGGTTCTGGTGTAGTTATTAGAAACAAGTAAAAGAGTGATAAAGGGAGAGGAGACAGTGTTGTAGTTGAGAACATCTTTATGAGGTTGTCCGTAATGTTGATCAAACAGTCAGACGCTTTGGGTATTTTTGCTCCTCCATCAGTCAGTAGGATGCACTTAAACATTTGAATAGTTAAGTACAGTCGGTATGAGAATATGAAATGTAAAATACAATTACGTGAATAAAAATATCATCTGAAAGAGACTGAAATTCCAGGGTAATGAACAAAATCTTAGTCCGCCCTCGGCAATGGCTTTCAGGCAACTGGTCAGTGTCAGTGACTAGCCCGCTACTGAAGCAGAAAACGGAAAGCGAGGGGTTACCATAGATTAATTTAGACAAAAGGCCGTCCTTGAATTTTGGTTCACCCCCTCCCTCCGTACACACAACCTCAGCAAAGTACAAAAACCTGCATCACAATTTGTAAAGTCCAGAATTTTCAATCACTGTGTACATTGCCGTCCAGTGGCTGAGTTTTTGAGGTTGTATTAAATTTGTTTTCCCTTCGTTAATAATAACGTATCTATGGGCATGGAAATATTTCATAGATACTTTTCAACAGCAGCAACATCACAGATGTTACACAGAAATTAGGAATTAGAGATGATGTGTAAAATTTTTGGGGGATTTTATCCTTAAATCATAAAGTAGACCTCTCGTAGTATTCAGAGATATAGATCCTAACCTGAAGCCAATAGTGGAATAATTAGCTCTGATATATTATGTGAAGATTTTGAATGGAGAAAAGTTGTAGGAAGCGAAGTGATTTAGATATCTGGGCGTAGACTTAGCAGCGAATGGAACCATGGAAGCGGAAGTGAGTCTCAGTGTGGGGGAGGGGACGAAGGTTCTGGGAGCGATGAAGAATGTGTGGAAGACGAGAACGTTATCTCAGAGAGCAAAAATGGGTATGTTTGAAGGAATAGTGGTTCCAACAATGTTATATGGTTGCAAGGCATGGGATATAGAGAGGGTTGTATGGAGGAGGGTGGGTGTGTTGGAAATGAAATGTTTGAGGACAGTATGTAGTGTGAGATGGTTTGATCGAGTAAGTAATGAAAGGGTAAGAGAGATGTGTGGTAATAGAAATAGTGTGGTTGAGAGAGCAGAAGAGGGTGTGTTGAAACGGTTTGGGCATATATTCATGCCATTACAAACATTTTATTTGTAATAAAAACTGCTAAATAAGATACCCTCGGTAGAAGGATTATGTTTCTTGTCGAAACCAGTATGAATAAAGGGTATGTTTTCTGGACTACCTAGGCCACAAGAGCTACATGTTTGTTGGTCACCAAGCCCACGAGAAACATGGTACATATCGGTGAGGCGAATGGAAAACTATTATTTCTGTTGTGTGGCGCTCGGAGTAATCTTGTTGTCTGATCTTGATTCGGTCACCAGAGCTACAGAAAATATCATGAATACGGAAGAAATACGTTGATTATGTTAGTAATCACAGTGAGATCTACACTCGTGTGTACCTCGTGGAAGAGGGAAGGGAATGAGTTAAGAGAAATGTACACTGGTGCACAGGAAGTCGCATGGGATGTGATACGTTGTAGTAATCTACGTCTCCTACTCTCCTCCTCCTCCTCCTCCTTGTCCTCCATTTGCATCTCTTCCTCCTCCGTCTTCACATCTCTCATGCTCATTTCCTCTTCCTCCGCCTCATCCTCCTCCGCCTCATCTTCCTCCTCCTCCCCATCCACGTGCTTGGTGACGCTGGTGTTGGCTGGTGAGTGGCCGCTCTGGTGTGCCACTCTCGATGCCGGCCTTATGTAAATGCCCCAGTGGCAGGCGGGCTGGCTTGCCAGAGTCAATTGTCATGTTTTAAAACTTGGCCGTAGAGAGAGAGAGAGAGAGAGAGAGAGAGAGAGAGAGAGAGAGAGAGAGAGAGAGAGAGAGAGAGACACCTGGCCGTGCAGAATTAGAGTGTCTTGTCTGTGAGGACGTCAGCTGAGGGGTTCTTCTCGTTGGCGGTGCGACGCATCGAGAGGAGAGCACAAGGGCAGAGGAGGAGGAGAAGAAGGAGGAGGAGAAGGGAGGAGGAGGAGGAGGAGGAGAAGGGAGGAGGAGGAGGAGGGTTGTTTTGCATGTACTGTGCTCCCGTCAGCCGAGTGTGTTGCATTAATTTTCTCGTGGGTGTTGTGAGAGAGATTTATGGTCTTCCTGGAGCGGGGGTCGACCCGGGTGTGTTGCGTTAATGTCATGCCGCCTCATTTAGCCCGGGACCTGACCTGGAGCTGTTCGCTCCGACATGACTTGGGATCCATGGCTTAACCTGGACCCATGACCCAGATCTGACCTGGACCGACTCATGCCCAACATGGAGCCATCGGTCCAGGCCGTGCGCGATGCACGGTCCAGCCCAGACGATCCAAGACCTTGTATTATTTATCGCTGTTGTAGTAGCACCATCACCACCACCATCTTCTGACGTTTCAGTCATCACCCACCCCATGACGCTTATCATCATCATCATCATCATCATCATCTCCACCACCATCATCATCATCATCATCTCCACCACCATCATCATCATCATCATCATCATCATCATCTCCACCACCATCATCATCATCATCACCACGTCCATCACCATCATCATCATCATCTCCACGTCCATTATCATCATCATCATCATCTCCACCACCATCATCATCATCATCATCACCACGTCCATCATCATCATCATCATCATCATCATCATCATCACCACCGCCATCATCACCATCATCATCATCTCCACGTCCATTATCATCATCATCATCATCATCACCATCATCATCATCACCATCATCATCATCATCATCATCATCATCACCACCGCCATCATCACCATCATCATCATCTCCACGTCCATTATCACCATCATCATCATCATCATCATCATCATCATCACCATCATCATCACCATCATCATCATCATCATCATCACCACCGCCATCATCATCATCATCATCATCATCATCATCACCATCACTACTACCAGTGTCTTAAGCACCACCACCATTGTCGTCTCCACCACCAACCACCATCGTCACCCACTACACCACCACACCGCCACTACATTACCATCGCCATCATTAATCACGAAGAAAGTTCTGGCTGACGGTAGTTACGTGATCGCCCTCCAGATTCTCCTTAGTGGAACGTAATGAGTAAAAAAATGCGGTAACGTTCTGTTCCGTTGTCCCCCCAAATTATAATGAATCAATTATCGCTTATATTAAATCCTGTTCGAGTGATAGGCAGTTACTCCAGTTAATCGCGTTTTTTGTTGTTTTCCTTTTTCTATACAGTTTTGTGATATATAGGTTTACTTCTGGTATATTATAGCATAGGAAAGTTGTTATGGTATACTGCTGTGTGTGTGTGTGTGTGTGTGTGTTACGGGAGAGTTTACTTACACTTGTGTGATCCCTTCTCATAACCTTGTACATATAACACGTCTTAACCGTAGGTATACAGACATATTTACACTTCCTAGTTTACGCCAGGTGTCAGTCATCGACCCAAATTCGAGAATCAACAGATACGTTGGCTGTGAACCGGCAGGACTCGAACTGGGCCCCATTAGATCGGTGGGTTGCAGAGCTAACCACTGCACTGCGGAAGCTCCTGTGTGTAGTTATCAGTTCGTGTGGTGCGGGGAGGGAGTTCTTCCCTCGTAGAGCCTAAACTCTCAAACTTCTTTTTTTAAGTATTTTGTAATATTTCTTTTAAGCTTCAGCATACTATATGTATTCACAATTTCATCATTTGTTGTATTCCATTCATCCGCCACTCTCTTTGTGTTATGAAAATGTGGTTCTGTATGTCAGTTAGACACGCTGACGAATTTATCAGACGCACGACAACTAACCCTCATATGCGTTTGCTAATAATGCAGGATAGAAATTGTTGGCCGCTAGAATGATATATTTTCGGGAGAATATGTTACTGTTGAGCGGGAAGGTTGTGTTGGCAATATGGGAGGCATGACAAGGATGAGTGGTTTGGCCGCAGGACACTGTCATTCCGCCGTTCTCCGACGTTGATCTAGGAGCGTTTGATTAGTGTAAGTCCCAAGTCCAAAAGCCTTTGGCCGGATGGTCAGCGTCTGCAATCCACCGACTTCCAGCTCTCCTTAGAGGCAGTTAGGCTACAGTTGAGAAGGGCTTGAGGCCTCAGAGCTACAGGTATTCAATGATTTTTTTTTTTCTTTGCAGCTTTTTTAAGAAGTTTCTTGCATGATTTCGTGTTGTGGCCTCGGATTGTTTCATCTGTGTGTGTGTGTGTGTGTGTGTGTGTGTGTGTGTGTGTAATTAGTATTTGCGTTTGCTTTTTTGTTACGGGTAGAGACTTTTACACTCGTGTTGCCTCGCCTCATAACCTTGTTAGTATGTTTAGTATCTTCGCTTCTATGTACCTATTGGAGACACAAACAACCCTAGCCCAACTCATTCAACGACTAGCCCCGAGGGGAGGATGAACGCCTGGGTTGGGTGTGGGCCGACTGCCACGCCTTAGGATTCTAAATCCTTGCGGGGCCCATCCCCGAGCTGGTGAGTCACGGGCAGTAACGCTGATCACGCCACCAATACACCACAAAGATACAGTCTTAAGGGACACTGTGATGAACAACCTGCTTAGCAACAGATGGCCGTTTATGGACCAACCTGGAGGGGAGGGTAGACACACGCCCAGGAGGTCGAACCCATGTGGGCCTGGCTCCGGCCTGGCCCGTGGTGACTCGTGTTCATTAACGCTAATCACTGCACCAGGAGACCACATGTATGCAGGGTTGAGAATACCATTATTAGCGGTCTCGATATTGCTGATGATAGCTTAAACACACACACACACACACACACACACACACCACACACACACACACACACACACACACACACACATACACACACACACACACACTTTCCATTAGATCGTATGCGAATTCATGTGAATGTGAAACATACAAATGTAGATAAAAGCACGAGTGGGATGCCTTAAACAGTCTTGTCACTCGCGTCTCTTTAACCCAGACACAGTGCCTCTCCAGACATGCTTTCACACCAGACATAGTGCCACACCAGACATAGTGCCACACTAGACATAGTGCCACACTAGACAGTGCCACACCAGACATAGTGCCACACCAGACATAGTGCCACACCAGACATAGTGCCACACCAGACATAGTGCCACACTAGACATAGTGCCACACCAGACATAGTGCCACACCAGACATAGTGCCACACTAGACATAGTGCCACACCAGACATAGTGCCACACCAGACATAGTGCCACACCAGACATAGTGCGACACTAGACATAGTGCCACACCAGACATAGTGCCACATCAGACATAGTGCCACACCAGACATAGTGCCACACCAGACATAGTGCCACACCAGACATAGTGCCACACCAGACATATTGCTACACCAGACATAGTGCCACACCACACATAGTGCCACACCACACATAGTGCCACACCACACATAGTGCCACACCACACATAGTGCCACACCATACATAGTGCCACACCACACACAGTGCCACACCAGACATGCTTCCACACCAGACATAGTGCCACACTAGACATAGTGCCACACTAGACATAGTGCCACACCAGACATAGTGCCACACCACACATAGTGCCACACCAGACATAGTGCCACACTAGACATGCTTCCACACCAGATATAGTGCCACACCAGGCATAGTGCCACACCAGACATGCTTCCACACCAGACATGCTTCCACACCAGACATAGTGCCACACCAGACATAGTGCCACACCACACATAGTGCCACACTAGACATAGTGCCACACCACACATAGTGCCACACCAGACATGCTTCCACACCAGACAGTGCCACACTAGAAATAGTGCCACACCAGACAGTGCCACACCAGACATAGTGCCACACCAGTGCCACACCAGACATAGTGCCACACTAGACATAGTGCCACACCATAGTGCCACACCAGACATAGTGCCACACTAGACATAGTGCCACACCAGACAGTGCCACACCAGACATAGTGCCACACCAGACATAGTGCCACACCAAAGATAGTGCCACACCAAAGATAGTGCCACACTAGACATAGTGCCACACCAGACATAGTGCCACACTAGACATAGTGCCACACTAGACATAGTGCCACACTAGACATAGTGCCACACCAGACAGTGCCACACCAGACATAGTGCCACACTACACATAGTGCTAAACTAGACATAGTGCCACACTAGAAATAGTGCCACACCAAAGATAGTGCCACACTAGACATAGTGCCACACCAGACATAGTGCCACACCAGACATAGTGCCACACCAGACAGTGCCACACCAGACAGTGCCACACCAGACATAGTGCCACACTAGACAGTGCTACACCAGACATAGTGCCACACCAGACTGCCAAACTAGACAGTGCCACACGACACAGTGTCACACTAGACAGTGCCGCACCAGACAGTGCCACATTGGACAGTGCCACACTAGACAATGCCACTCTAGACACTGCCACACTAGACACTGCCACATCATAGTGCCACACTAGACTGCCACACCAGAAAGTGCCACACTAGACACAGTGCCACACTAGACACAGTGCCACACTAGACACAGTGCCACACCAGACAGTGCCACACTAGACAGCGCCACACTAGACACAGTTCCACACTAGACAGTGCCACACTAAAGAGTGCCACACTAGACAGTGCTACACCAGACAGTGCCACACTAGACAGTGCCACACTGGACAGTGCCACACTAGACACAGTGCCACACTAGACACAGTGCCACACTAGACTCCGTACCACACCCAAACAGGGCCACACCACTTGAACTACCACGGCCTACAGTGCCACATCAAACGCACCAACACACTGGAAACAGCAGTACACCAGCTAGACACACTGTCTCGCCAGTCACAGATCCATAATACAGTTGTATTCTCAATAATACTCTGGCGTTATACATAGAACAGACCCTGAAACACAGTCGGACAGAACATGTAGCAGTGTGTGTGTGTGTGTGTGTGTGTGTGTGTGTGTGTGTTGAGAGCCAGGAGGTTATGGCCAGTCAGGTGATGTGTATGTACCCTTCATGTTTTCTGGCTGCTTCTGCTGCCGCTGGTGTTACGAAGGGAGTCACGTCACGGTATTAATAGCTCGTGCTGACGATAGTGCCCCTCTGACGTCACCAGGTTCCTCCTCCTCCTCTGTGCCAGTACACCAGCCTCGCTCAGAGAGCCAGATGATGCACAGCTAACTTGGGAAAATATAGTAGCTGCCTAGGTGTGTGTGTGTGTGTGTGTGTGTGTGTGTGTGTGTGTGTGTGTGTGTGTGTGTGTGTTGAAGGAGAGGCAAGGCAGAGAGAGAGAGAGAGAGAGAGAGAGAGACTCTCATGGTGAGGTGGTGTCCTCGGTTGATGACCGGGTTATCTAGACTTGGTGGGAGATTGATCTTGATTCTTTTGGTCAAAGAGAGGCATACTTGTCGTCTCCTCCTCCAACCCATCGTGTGGTTGGTGCTGCAGAAGAGGATACAGAATGCAGGAGAGGGGTCCAGGGACTGGGCCTGGCTGATTGAGTTACCAGTTACGTATTGAGGAAAGGAAAAAAGGCTCACGTGGAATGGAAGGCGATGAATGCTGTTTATTTAGGAAGTGAATTGTTGACGAAGGCTGAGCAACGGTGATGGGATTATGTAACGACGTGAATTAAAAGCGAGATGTTTACAAGAGGCAGAGGTTAGGATACTTTTCACTTGCCTGAAGAATAACATTGTTATGGACGAAAATGCCGTGTCATGTTGGGTGGGCATCCTCTCTGAACTCGATACGATTACAAGTCGAGCACATACCGTGCGAGGGGGTGAGGGTAATTCCGCTGACAGAGTTTATGTTTTGGTCGGTTCATTATCAGTAGGAGGAGCAAACTCTCATGAGCATCTATATCCTCGACCTCTCAAGTCTTCGCAACATCATCAAAGTGTCCACTGATCCTCTTATTAGAACTAGGTATATGCTGATTCTTCTTGCATGATGTTGTGATGTAGTGATTTCACTTCGTCCATAGTCTAAAAGATTTTGGTTCAAGTTCTTACTGAATCATAGTTATAGGGTTGTTTACAGTAAGACCCAGGCAGTTATTAAAAACATCTTGTGAGGCTTAATTTCCAGAGAAGCGGGACTCCTAACTCCATCTTGGTTAGTTTGGTTGTTTACTTGTGTCATGCTTCAGACACAGTCATGTGACAGTCTTGCTGAAGGAAGTTTAGTGCAGTTAGTGAGGGAAGAGAATCGCTTAAAACTGGACAATCTA
This sequence comes from Panulirus ornatus, assembly GCF_036320965.1. Lineage (NCBI taxonomy): Eukaryota > Metazoa > Arthropoda > Malacostraca > Decapoda > Palinuridae > Panulirus > Panulirus ornatus. The sequence goes on along the minus strand of NC_092230.1, from coordinate 21,187,356 downwards.
TCCTGGATCTTTTCACAAGTTTAAGAGCCATAAGGATAGTTAAACAGTTCAGTTTGAAGTGTGCATGTCCAGTTAATTGCCCTTGACTCCCTCTTCTCGTTAACAAGGCATTACTACGTGATACGACAACAGCACTAGCGATGCGACAACAGCACCAGCGATACGACAACAGCGCTGGCCATACAACAACAGCGCTGGCCATACAACAACAGCGCTGGCCATACAACAACAGCGCTGGCCATACGACAACAGCGCTGGCCATACGACAACAGCGCTGGCCATACAACAACAGCACCAGCAATACGACAACAGCGCTGCCATACGACAACAGCGCTGGCCATACAACAACAGCACCAGCAATACGACAACAGCGCTGCCATACGACAACAGCGCTGGCCATACAACAACAGCACCAGCAATACGACAACAGCGCTACCATACGACAACAGCGCTGGCCATACAACAACAGCGCTGGCCATACGACAACAGCGTCAGCCATACGACAGCAGTACTAGTGGCTTGTTTGTAGGGACCCTGCCCGCCTGTTTATATAATTTGTGAGAGGTTGCGTTCAGTGGTGATCGTGTTATGTGATAACGCGCGTCTTTATTGACTTTTAACGTCTACTCTAGCTGTAATCTGAGCAGGGGCTTGGAGGGAGGAGGGAAGGGAGGAACAGTGATATAAAAGAAGTTAATTTCCCGTGGGGCAGGATGGTGCGCTTTCCGACTGGTATGGTAAAGTTAATGAGTATGTTACACTCTCAGCCCAGTCGCAGCCGTCGTAACCCACGTAGATGGATGTCTCCCATTTGGTAAAAAACAACAACAAAAAAAAGAAAGGTGCCTCGAAGGTTTCTTTGCATAGATAAGGACAGTGTTTGCGCCAGCATCGGGGGCCGCCATAAGAGCGAGCATCCGGGCCACAATAAGAAGACTGATTTCAGTCATTCAGTCCCTGATGCAGAGACCCCCAAGCTTCTCCCTCGTGTGTAGAATCTTTTGTTCTCTTGGAGTAGGCAAGAACAACTGGCAGAGCTTCATGTTATATTTACTCAAGCCTTCTGTCAGGCGCTAGAGCAATAAGAGGCACAGATAATTAGAAGATCAGGTGGAAGCAATGTACACATTTATTTTTTTTAGTGTGACATCATTTGCCTCTTGTTGTGGACTGGGGCCAGCTGCTCACAGCTGTGAGTGCTTCATGCCTCTTTCACCAGCGATGGTTCAGTCTTGTTATAACAGCTCCAGGTCTTCATGCTTCTCTCTGTCGAACCCAAGGTACCAGGATCGTTTTTTTTTTTTTGTATGTGACCACTGTGTGACCCTCATTATTTCGGCATATCTTTCTTGTCCCGCTTGGTAGAGGGACCTTGGTGGAATCGTCCCTCCTCCTGTCGCGTCTGTCCTGGGAAGGAGTGGTTTACACGTTGGGAGGTGGGAGTCGACCAGGTTAAACACTTACGTGTTTACACAGATGGAAAATATCAAGGCCAAACCTGCACCGTCACATAAGAATACATAATGAGAAGTGTATATATATATATATATATATATGTATATGAGAGAGAGAGAGAGGTTACCGGACTCTGTCGACTAGAGGTTACGCTACAGAGACAGTCTTACTCCAGGGGAGTCCATCCTCTCCCAGCTTCTGATTGTAGTGCAGCCTTGAAGCTGCTGGAGCCCCAGGAGAACAGAGTATTTGCAGCTTCCACACTAGATCATCGTCGTGTGCTAACATCGCCTTCCATCGTAGGTCGGAATCACAAGGTTATAAGATGTGTCAAGAACTGAGATGCCACTGTTTACCATCCAGACTTGAGTGTTATGAGAACAGCTGACGGGAAATGTCTTTTTATATAGAGAAGATTCATGAGGTACAGAATTGTTCTCTGTCTATACACTGAACATTGTTCCCAACGGGAAAGACCGACTTCATAAGACATTTGAGCAAATAACATCACCAGAACGTAAGGGGTGTGGGTTGGCCGCGGTAAGATCGAGGGGTGAGAGAGAGTTGTTCCTTCTAAAGAACGCCTGGTTCCTGGTCCGCGTGAGTCTAGGACGATAGCGACCAAAGGCATGGATTCCAAGGAGCGAGAGTCAGAAGTGGAGGACTGGAACATTGGTGTGTACACCTTCATACCTGCGGTTGTGATCCTGGTTTGGGTTCTACCCACAGAGAGGGGCAGGTACTCGAGGAATAGATGTGGCAGGTCAGTCCAGTGTGTGTCATCGTAATGTGTCCGTCGTTGTGGTCTTCGAGGGTAAGGGATGTTGGAACTGTGGGGGGAAACAGTCTCAAGAGCTTGGAATTAGATGCTAGTGAGGTGAATTAGCGTCTTACCCCTGGGAAAGGAGGACGCCTGTTGCCTCCCATCATAGAAATGAAATCCCACTGGTATTCTGTTGGTGTATAACACGTGCAGGTGGCGGGGGCTGGAGAGGAGAGGACCTTGAACGTTTACAATTTGCTACGTATTATGATGGTGACATCACCTTGACTGTGTAGGTGTAGCCAGTGGAGCCTCCTCTGTAGGCTCTTCCAGTGTGTCGTGAGACGTTTACACCGCATTCCTACCCAGTGTCTGTGCTGGTCCGACCTGTCTGTATTGCTCACGTGTTTGTAGTGTGTTTGTAGTGATCATCTGTCTGTCGTGTGTCAAGTCTGTCTGTACTGGTCACCTGTCAGACGTCACTACCTGTCTGTGTTGATCACATGTCTGTAGTGGCCTTGTCTGTCTTTAGTAGCCATCTGTCTGCGGTGGTCCCCCCCCCCCCCCAAAAAAAAAAAAAAAAAAAAGACATGGATGCCTTCTATTTTTTTCAGTTTTGAACATAATACTTGCGACTTGACCGTTCAGTTTTGGAAACTCATGTGGATCGCAATCCTCTGAGACATGTAGATCATCAACATGTCCGAATTATGTTATATTAGACGTCGTAAATGTGAGGCCACAGCTCTTGTGTTCTCTCCCCTCACTGCTCACCACTGTGGGTCAACAGTGGGATGGGAGCTTTGTAGCGCCTCTCGCATCTTGGTACATCCTTACGTCCGCTGTACCGTAGCTTTATGAAGGACACTTGACGAAGGTTCATCGACTCGAGAACCAACAGAAATTTGTCCAAAAATTTGGTGGAAACTTGAGAAAGTTATCAGTAAAGAGGGTCGTGCCACAGCAACTTGGAAATCTTGATGACTAGATATTCTTAGAACTTGAGAAGGTGCTTCTTCATCTTACAAGTAAGGAGAACAAGTGATGATAACACAGCAGCAGCAGCAGTCCATGCGAGTCATGACCTTGGAGACCAGTGTTACACAAGTGAGTCGTGGAAGATATCTGGTGACTGTGTGCATGAGAGGTTCAGAAGAGACAATGGAAAGTAAAAGGTCGAGTTGAGATGGAACACTCGAGGTACCGTTCAATAATTAGCTTTTGCACTAAGACAAACAATCCTGATGTAGTGGCGAACCTTTTCATCGTCTCTCGAACTAGATACAGCAACAAAATTTTTTGCATCTGGGTTTGGAGGTAAATTTCCTCAAAGTTTGAACTATCGTTGATCCTCTGGGCTGTTGCGTAATGTAGAGTGAATGACCTTCGTAAGGATGACGTAATTATTGCCATAGGTTATATACATAGGTGTGTCCACATAACCTCAGGGTTACATATTTCTAAAACGTTTAAGTTTAAGTCATTTAAAGATCCGATTTAGAGATTACCAAGTCTGAGAAAACCGATGCAGATTTTGCTTTTAGACAAGTACACATTACTGTGTCTCGATTAAAGACGAAATAGAGATTGTTAACAAGAGAGTCAATTCCTCAGATGAGATTTCTGTTGGGCGACACATCAGATTTAGTCAGTTCCCCCCACATACATCCTACACCGTCATGTATGTATGGTTTAGTTAATACACAGAAGGTCGTTAATCCTCTACGGCCTAAGTTCAGTGGGTTCTGCCTCGTATAGGCTTTCATAATGGCTAGTTATGATGTTGTGAACCACTAGTGAGCTAGGAACACTTCTAACTCGTGTATCAGCGACACTATGGATCATATTGATTAACTCAGGAGGAAGAAGGATCTTGCCAATGAATTAGTTTTGATGTAAAGTTATTGTTTACGTACGTTCCTGTACAAGATCTGTTGTTCCCTAATTGAGTAACTACACACCCGTGACTTACCTTGTAACCCAGTATAGTTTTATAAAGCTTATTGAGTTATCAGAAGAAGATAATTCGGGTCAATGACATGCTTTTACCATCATCAATTTTGCATGACGATGGGTCACCATCATCTTCTAGCTTGTGTGTTGATAACATACTCTGTATCAGGACAGAGGTCGGTGATCCGTCCAAATTTCCAGAGAATTTCAGTCAATTCAGCTCGAGATATTGAATTCAAAATTGAAAAGGAAATGGATGACTTTTTTTTTTTTTTTTTTTGGACAATGTGATTATCATATCAAACACCGGACTGAAATTTGAGATTTGCTGGACACGAGCTCATGTTAAGAGCTCGTGTCATGTTCCTGATCAACATGATTGTAAGAAATGTCAGTATTTGCAAGTATGTATTCAAGTGCTTCCAGAATTTGTGACCCAGTGTACATGGATGATGCAGTTGGATACCTTCAGTCTGTGGTCGTAAAGATTGTCGTACATTGTCCTTTTTTAGAGAGTCGACGTGGCCCAAGCCTAGACATCATCCTGCAGTAGCCATGTGAGGAGGAGGAGGAGGGTGGGGGGCGACGTGCATGAAGAACATTCTAACGATGCTCTTCCACAGAGAGGTTGCAACCCTTGTGAATATTTCAAGACCACTGGACACGAATGTTAGTTTTCAAATATGAAACGACCATTAGAAGTAACCTTATAAAGAGCAGGTCAGGTTTGGATAGTGTTGGAGGTGTATATATACTTGGGTTGCACGTAAAGGTCGAAAAATATTTGTTGGCAAAGCAGGAAAGGAATCAGAAAAGAGACTTGGAGAACACAAGTAAATATAATAACTACGTCAAAGTATTGTGCAATTTTCTTTTTTTTTCTAGACATATGAGGTCATAATCATACAACTGACAGGAACAGGAATATTTTCGTATATAGATGTGTTATTTTGATTTTTTGCCTGAGAGCTGGCTGCTTGTATACCCCCAGCACTAGCTAGACCACGCACTGCTCTGCTAGCTGCTACGTCACATGATTATTGTGTTACCGTTAGTAACTCGAGGGTGGGCCGTTTTGATAACTGTTCCTTTCCCTACACCTCAAAGCCTCGGAAATCTCTACCCTGTCATGTCTTTCCCAGTAACTAAGTCCTGACACTATTTAAAAGACAGGCTTTTCACTTCCTCCAAAATTCGCAAATACGTTCCCTTGTCTTTCCTGTTTCCTTTTCAATAACCTCTCCATGTGGGCTTCTGTCCGTGACTGGAGCTCCAAAATAAAGGGAAGAAAATATAGAAACTAGATGAATGCAGAATTCTGTGACCCCAGAATAAATCGATGAATCTTGAAAATGGAGTGCATGAATTAGGTCATGTGTTGATAAATTCCATTTAGCAAGGAGCCTCATTCCTCTTGTATTTCTTTTCGTGTACCTTTTACTTATATCCTTTTGTTATTCTCCCAGAAGAGGTCTTGGAATATGTGTCAAGGTCAACGCATCGGGATTTTCTGAGGTCAGAAAAACGCGCCTATCAATACGTCTTGGGTCACCACATCAGAAGTAACACGTCAGGGGTTTAACACATTGGAGGTAAAAACTCCAGGGGTCAACACATGAGGTGTTAACACATCAAAGGTCACCGTACCACGGGGTCAAGACGCCAGCCAAGAGTTCAGACTCTCCAGCAGACGACAGCATGGCACTGAGCACCGCTGATCGGTTAGGACGCCACACACACACACACACACACACACACACACACACCCTTACCTCACTGGCTTACTCAAGACCTCCACACAGGTAGAGTGTTTATCGATTCCACCCGCCGGCGACTGGTCTGTGTTGGATGAAGTGGGTGTAGTACGTGAGGCCTTGATGTAGACGTGCACGTGGTCGACGCGATTGTAGATGCACACGCGCGCTCGCACGCGCAGCCGTGTTGGTTGTAGACTCGCACACGTGGCGGGTGTGATTGTAAACACACACGTGGTCGATGCGATCTATCGATTACTTGACTTTGGTGCACGTGGTCGGTGGGTTTGTGGTGCATGCTTTGAGGAAGACAGGAAACCCCGTGATGGTACTATTGATAAAGATTCCTGAATATTTAAGATGAGGAAGACGATAGAATCTATATACGAAGCACTCGAGGTGAGGAGGATCCATCGACTAATCACTTGAGGTGAGGAAGATCCGTGATCATCATTATCCCTCCCCCAGTCACCGAGGTGTCCGCTTCCCCTTCCCTCCAACCCCCTTCCTATGGACTACCCCCTGCTCTCCCTTCCCACATAGGAATGTCCCTTTCCCCGCCTCCCTGTAGGGCATACCTCAGCCCTGTCTTCCCCCCGGGGGTACACCTGGCTCCCCCAGGATACACTATGCCCCAGCTCTGTAGGGGATGTCCCTTGGGTCACCCCTCCCTAGTCTCTCTCTTTCCCTACCATGGTACACTCCTCCCTGTCCGTGCTCTCTACCCCCCATCCATGTGGTACCTCCTTGCTCCTCCAAGGACAAGACGCCCCTCACGTCCTCTGGGGTCTACTAGCCCCCCGTCAAAGCGGACTAGGCTGGACCCGTGCAGGAAGCAGACAAAGGAAAAACCAGTTATCGACTGGTGGGGAGCAGACTGTGGGGAGGGGGGGTGTCATTACACCCTCTTCTCCTTCCCTGCTGCCCGAGTCACAACTGCTCATATATACAAGTCTGATCTGGTAACCTAGGGCAGACGGCGGCGGTGGCGGCGGGCGACATGAGCGTGCCAGGCTGAGCGCCGACCACGACAGCAGTAGGAACCTACCACCACCATCGCCCAGACGACGGAATACAACGGGATTCAGACAGCAGCAGACCAGTGGGTCCTGACTAGGCTGCTGGGGCTAGCGGAAGAGTACAGAAACTTATGGATTAATGTGGTAGCAGTAGAAAGACAGATTTTTTCCATTTTTTTTTTTTTTTAAGAGGGAGACATGCCAGCGTATCGTGTAGCAAAAGAGGTATAAATGATGTCAGTCGTGGATTTGAAGCGAAAGATTTATCACGTCTGTGCTTAAACTTATCCATGGTACTGCTTTCAGTAACCGTAATTGTTAAATGATTCTGTATGTTAACAACCCCGTTCATGAAAAAGTACTTCGCCTCATTCGAGGTAAAACGTTTACGAGTGAGATCAGATGAATATATTATCAATAGCTTATTAGATCCAGATTATCGGAGTCAATAATGCCTTAGATCACCTCTCGTCCATCTGTTTTCAATGTTATGTAGATATACTTCGTTTAGATCGGGTGTCATAACGCTTGGTTTCTCAGTCCAGGTATCGTCTTGGTAGCTCACCTCTCTACTCTTCTCCATCCTGTCTGTGTCTCTCTTCAAGTAATGTGAGCAAAGTTGAAGACATTACTCAAGACTGGGACACGCCAGTGGGTTGTAATGAGTGAGGATGATTGCTCGAGGCTTCGATTCGAAAGTCCATCCAAAACACTCTTGTTCTCCTCCTCTACTGTTTCCGTGCACTGCTTGCTTGACTCTAGGTCACCGGAGGTTATTACGCTCGTAGTCCTTTTCTACATTGACCTTTTGTAGTTCCACAGAACTCACAATGTAGCTTGCCTTTTCATTTTGACTACCCATACGTAAAACATTGCGCATGTTGATGTTCAGATTTTTATTTGCCGCCCAACTGTTAGCGCGGTCCATCAGTTTGTTTGTCTGTTTGAAGCTGCAGGCGTTCAGTTTCTGTCGTAGATTTACTTCCCAACTTGGTATCGTCTGCGAATTTAGAGATCTTATGGTAATGCCCACTATCAATATCGACAATTATATGAGAGAACTGGTCCATGGCTGATCCCCATGCCCTCTAACTATTCAGAGGCTTGACCACTAACAACTGTTCTTTTTGTAATCAACGGCTCAGTCGATTGGGCAATGACTCACTTCTAGCATAACTATGAAACTCTTCAGTTTTTCTTTTAGCAGTATACGCATCATACTGACGTTTACTTTGACGTATAATAAGACAGTATCCCCAAGCAGATTTACGTAATGTACGCTGTCTTATTGGTTTTTGTCTCTGTGAACCACTTTTGTGCTACTTTCGTAGATAGTGCGCACTTCTTTAGTCATCGTTTCACCACTCCGGCCTCGTTTTGGAATAAGACCGTCTTACAAACATTGGCACATATGATCCCTCCACTGCTTTGAAAGTATTACTAAATTTTTTCCAAGCTACGTCCAAACCGTCTTCATTAGCGATGTCATCCCGGGTTTGCTTGCCAAGGCTATTGAAATGTGCATGTCTATATATTTTTTTTTTCTACTCTCGTGTTGACCTGCATTACAGGCTATGTTGAAAGTGACCTCATGAGGGATTTGTCGGTGACCACTCGTACTAGACTGTTCTCCCACCTACATGATGTAAGAGACCCTCATTCGTATTTAGATCTGAATTTTTCATTGCCAGTAGATGTCTCGGCTAATTGTGTTAAGCTCGACTAGGTAGATTTAGGTAGAGACATCGACCCGTCCTGCTGGTAAAGGATTCTCCTCACTTTGATACAGCTATGTTGGAATCAGCCATTATGATCGGATCTTGTTCATTACAAACTTCTGTTGATCGATCATAAAGTCTTTCGTCAGCCTCTGTTATCTGTGCTGGTGGGGGGCTATAACCTAGTCCTACTGTTATTTTCTTGCGATGTTTTTATCCTTAATTTCAACCAAACTGGAGTTGATTTTATCACCAGCTCCAGTATATTATACGGGATTAAGATTAGATTTGAGGAGGAGCGAGAAACTCGAGTCTTCTTTATTTTCCTTGGTCGTTGTTAAACGGAGTGTAGCCAGGAATTGCATATTCAGCGATTGGAAACCTGTGGTTTTAATACCTAACCATGATATCGAAATGCCGGTCGTCACATAAGTTTCCACCAAGGCGGTATCTGGTAACTGTACTACTACATTATCTCTCCTCAATACACTCTTTCCTCCCCACCTGAGTTTCTCATGTTTTAACGCCCCGCTCCCACTCCTCCTCCCTCGACCTAGAGCCGATGAGCATCATTTTTTTTTTCCTCTCCAACCCCTGAGGGAGCAGTGTTCTTTCCGGGTTTCCACAGACAGTATACAAATGCTTTTTCATTCTTCGAGATTAACCTATATTTTTTCATTAATATTTCGGACTCTTTTTTTTTTTTTTTTCCCCTTCGGACTCTTTTCTTTTTCCCTTGGTCGTTATTTGTTGCAGAGCTTATGAGGGCCACTGTGACGTTTTACTCTATGAAAACAGTAGGATTAACGTCTTATGTCCCTTTTTTAAGAATTTTGATTAATGAGACTAGCTTTTTTTCAAATATCAAATTCACTCTTGTCATAGACGTACCGAGTGGTGTGTGTGTGTGTGTGTGTGTGTTGGGGGAGCTTGTCTTGTGGAGTTGAGGTCATGGTGTACCGGTTGTTGGAGCGTTAAGTTGGTACTGTAACCTCTTGAGCAGGACGGTAAGCTCGTTAAGCACGATGGTAGGGTCCTTGAGCACAACGGTACCATCCTTGAGCATGACGGTACGATCCTTGAGCATGACGGTACGATCCTGAGTCTGACGGTACGATCCTTGAGCATGACGGTACGATCCTTGAGTCTGACGGTACGATCCTTGAGCATGACGGTACGATCCTTGAGTCTGACGGTACGATCCTTGAGCATGACGGTACGATCCTTGAGCATGACGGTACGATCCTTGAGCATGACGGTACGATCCTTGAGCATGACGGTACGATCCTTGAGCATGACGGTACGATCCTTGAGCATGACGGTACGATCCTTGAGCATGACGGTACGATCCTTGAGCATGACGGTACGATCCTTGAGTCTGACGGTACGATCCTTGAGTCTGACGGTACGATCCTTGAGCATGACGGTACGATCCTTGAGTCTGACGGTACGATCCTTGAGTCTGACGGTACGATCCTTGAGTCTGACGGTACGATCCTTGAGCATGACGGTACGATCCTTGAGTCTGACGGTACGATCCTTGAGCATGACGGTACGATCCTTGAGTCTGACGGTACGATCCTTGAGCATGACGGTACGATCCTTGAGCATGACGGTACGATCCTTGAGCATGACGGTACGATCCTTGAGCATGACGGTACGATCCTTGAGCATGACGGTACGATCCTTGAGCATGACGGTACGATCCTTGAGCATGACGGTACGATCCTTGAGCATGACGGTACGATCCTTGAGTCTGACGGTACGATCCTTGAGCATGACGGTACGATCCTTGAGCATGACGGTACGATCCTTGAGTCTGACGGTACGATCCTTGAGCATGACGGTACGATCCTTGAGCATGACGGTACGATCCTTGAGTCTGACGGTACGATCCTTGAGTCTGACGGTACGATCCTTGAGTCTGACGGTACGATCCTTGAGTCTGACGGTACGATCCTTGAGTCTGACGGTACGATCCTTGAGTCTGACGGTACGATCCTTGAGCATGACGGTACGATCCTTGAGTCTGACGGTACGATCCTTGAGCATGACGGTACGATCCTTGAGCATGACGGTACGATCCTTGAGCATGACGGTACGATCCTTGAGCATGACGGTACGATCCTTGAGTCTGACGGTACGATCCTTGAGCATGACGGTACGATCCTTGAGTCTGACGGTACCATCCTTGAGCATGACGGTACGATCCTTGAGCATGACGGTACGATCCTTGAGTCTGACGGTACGATCCTTGAGCACAATGGTACGGTCTTTGTGCACGAGGCTCCCATCAATTGAACACAAGGGTACGGTACGGTACGGTACGGTACGGTACGGTACGGTACGGTACGGTACGGTACGGTACGGTACGGTACGGTACGGTACGGTACGGTACGGTACGGTACGGTACGGTACGGTACGGTACGGTACGGTACGGTACGGTACGGTACGGTACGGTACGGTACGGTACGGTACGGTACGGTACGGTACGGTACGGTACGGTACGGTACGGTACGGTACGGTACGGTACGGTACGGTACGGTACGGTCCATGAGGACGACGTTTCGGTCCTTAAGCACAACGGTACGGTCTGTGAGCACGACGGTACGGGCCAACGATACATTCCTCGAACACGACGGCACGTTTCTCGGGTATGATATCTTCGCCTTTGGCCCAGCCCATAAGAGCTGTGATATGTAATGAAGGATGGTGCTGTCGTGCCCAAGGATCGCGCCGTCGTGCTCAAGGGTCGTACCTCGTTCTCAAGGGTCGTACCTCGTTCTCAAGGGTCGTACCTCGTGCTCAAGGGTCGTACCGCTGTGCTCAAGCGTCGTGCTCGAGGGTCGTACCGTCGTGCTGGAGGGTCATACCGTCGTGCTCAAGGGTCGTACCTCGTTCTCAAGGGTCGTACCTCGTGCTCAAGGGTCGTACCGCTGTGCTCAAGCGTCGTGCTCGAGGGTCGTACCGTCGTGCTGGAGGGTCATACCGTCGTGCTCAAGGGTCGTACCTCGTGCTCAAGGGTCGTACCTCGTGCTTAAGGGTCTTACCCTCGTTCTCAAGGGTCGTACCTCGTTCTCAAGGGTCGTACCTCGTTCTCAAGGGTCGTACCTCGTGCTCAAGGGTCGTACCTCGTGCTCAAGGGTCGTACCTCGTTCTCAAGGGTCGTACCTCGTTCTCAAGGGTCGTACCTCGTTCTCAAGGGTCGTACCTCGTTCTCAAGGGTCGTACCTCGTTCTCAAGGGTCGTACCTCGTTCTCAAGGGTCGTACCTCGTTCTCAAGGGTCGTACCGCTGTGCTCAAGCGTCGTGCTCGAGGGTCGTACCGTCGTGCTGGAGGGTCATACCGTCGTGCTCAAGGGTCGTACCTCGTGCTTAAGGGTCTTACCCTCGTTCTCAAGGGTCGTACCTCGTGCTTAAGGGTCTTACCCTCGTTCTCAAGGGTCGTACCGCTGTGCTCAAGCGTCGTGCTCGAGGGTCGTACCGTCGTGCTGGAGGGTCATACCGTCGTGCTCAAGGGTCGTACCTCGTTCTCAAGGGTCGTACCTCGTTCTCAAGGGTCGTACCTCGTTCTCAAGGGTCGTACCTCGTTCTCAAGGGTCGTACCTCGTGCTTAAGGGTCTTACCCTCGTTCTCAAGGGTCGTACCTCGTTCTCAAGGGTCGTACCTCGTTCTCAAGGGTCGTACCTCGTTCTCAAGGGTCGTACCTCGTTCTCAAGGGTCGTACCTCGTGCTCAAGGGTCGTACCTCGTTCTCAAGGGTCGTACCTCGTGCTCAAGGGTCGTACCTCGTGCTCAAGGGTCGTACCCACCTGCTCAAGGGTCGCACTCGTGCTCAAGGGTCGTACCTCGTTCTCAAGGGTCGTACCTCGTGCTCAAGGGTCGTACCTCGTTCTCAAGGGTCGTACCTCGTTCTCAAGGGTCGTACCTCGTTCTCAAGGGTCGTACCTCGTGCTCAAGGGTCGTACCTCGTGCTCAAGGGTCGTACCTCGTTCTCAAGGGTCGTACCTCGTTCTCAAGGGTCGTACCTCGTTCTCAAGGGTCGTACCTCGTTCTCAAGGGTCGTACCTCGTGCTTAAGGGTCTTACCCTCGTTCTCAAGGGTCGTACCTCGTTCTCAAGGGTCGTACCTCGTTCTCAAGGGTCGTACCTCGTTCTCAAGGGTCGTACCTCGTGCTCAAGGGTCGTACCTCGTGCTCAAGGGTCGTACCTCGTTCTCAAGGGTCGTACCTCGTTCTCAAGGGTCGTACCTCGTGCTCAAGGGTCGTACCTCGTTCTCAAGGGTCGTACCTCGTGCTCAAGGGTCGTACCTCGTTCTCAAGGGTCGTACCTCGTTCTCAAGGGTCGTACCCACCTGCTCAAGGGTCGCACTCGTGCTCAAGGGTCGTACCTCGTTCTCAAGGGTCGTACCCACCTGCTCAAGGGTCGCACTCGTGCTCAAGGGTCGTACCTCGTGCTCAAGGGTCGTACCTCGTGCTCAAGGGTCGTACCTCGTTCTCAAGGGTCGTACCCACCTGCTCAAGGGTCGCACTCGTGCTCAAGGGTCGTACCTCGTTCTCAAGGGTCGTACCTCGTTCTCAAGGGTCGTACCTCGTGCTCAAGGGTCGTACCTCGTGCTCAAGGGTCGTACCCACCTGCTCAAGGGTCGCACTCGTGCTCAAGGGTCGTACCTCGTTCTCAAGGGTCGTACCTCGTTCTCAAGGGTCGTACCGCTGTGCTCAAGCGTCGTGCTCGAGGGTCGTACCGTCGTGCTGGAGGGTCGTACCGTCGTGCTGGAGGGTCATACCGTCGTGCTCAAGGGTCGTACCTCGTTCTCAAGGGTCGTACCCACCTGCTCAAGGGTCGCACTCGTGCTCAAGGGTCGTACCTCGTTCTCAAGGGTCGTACCTCGTGCTCAAGGGTCGTACCTCGTGCTCAAGGGTCGTACCTCGTGCTCAAGGGTCGTACCTCGTGCTCAAGGGTCGTACCTCGTTCTCAAGGGTCGTACCTCGTTCTCAAGGGTCGTACCTCGTGCTCAAGGGTCGTACCGCTGTGCTCAAGCGTCGTGCTCGAGGGTCGTACCGTCGTGCTGGAGGGTCATACCGTCGTGCTCAAGGGTCGTACCTCGTTCTCAAGGGTCGTACCTCGTGCTTAAGGGTCTTACCCTCGTTCTCAAGGGTCGTACCTCGTTCTCAAGGGTCGTACCTCGTTCTCAAGGGTCGTACCTCGTTCTCAAGGGTCGTACCTCGTTCTCAAGGGTCGTACCTCGTTCTCAAGGGTCGTACCGCTGTGCTCAAGCGTCGTGCTCGAGGGTCGTACCGTCGTGCTGGAGGGTCGTACCGTCGTGCTGGAGGGTCATACCGTCGTGCTCAAGGGTCGTACCTCGTGCTTAAGGGTCTTACCCTCGTTCTCAAGGGTCGTACCTCGTGCTTAAGGGTCTTACCCTCGTTCTCAAGGGTCGTACCTCGTTCTCAAGGGTCGTACCTCGTGCTCAAGGGTCGTACCTCGTGCTCAAGGGTCGTACCTCGTGCTCAAGGGTCGTACCTCGTGCTCAAGGGTCGTACCTCGTGCTTAAGGGTCTTACCCTCGTTCTCAAGGGTCGTACCTCGTGCTCAAGGGTCGTACCTCGTTCTCAAGGGTCGTACCTCGTGCTCAAGGGTCGCACCCTCGTTCTCAAGGGTCAAGTCGTCGTGCTCAAGGCTCGTGCCGTCGTGCTCAAGGCTCGTACCTCGTGCTCAAGGGTCGTACCTCGTGCTCAAGGGTCGTATCCTCGTGCTCAAGGGTCGTACCTCGTGCTCAAGGGTCGTACCTCGTGCTCAAGGGTCGTACCTCGTGCTTAAGGGTCTTACCCTCGTTCTCAAGGGTCGTACCTCGTGCTCAAGGGTCGTACCTCGTACTCAAGGGTCTTACCCTCGTTCTCAAGGGTCGTACCTCGTGCTTAAGGGTCTTACCCTCGTGCTCAAGGGTCGTACCTCGTTCTCAAGGGTCGTACCCTCGTGCTCAAGGGTCGTACCTCGTGCTCAAGGGGTTCGACAATAGAGGAACGGGACCGTGTGTCTGAGGTTTGTTGGCTCTGGTTTAAGAATAGAGACGTGGAGGGGAGGGACCCCTTCTTACCTCTCACTCTCAACCAACTGTCTCTTCTCCCCCTCCCCCAATCTCCCCTCAGCCCCCCTCACCACAGCCCTCCCGCCTCTCCCCCACCGTCTCCTCCTCCCAGTTACCCTCTCCCCAACTATCTTCCCCCTCCCTTCTCCTCCTCTCCACACACACACACACACACACACACACACACACACACACACACACACACGAAAGGCTAAAGTATTTTAAACTTGGTGTCATTAAACACCTACACGGGAATTATTTCAGCGCTAGCACCTTTATTTTCAAAAGAAATTTACATAAGTTTTTTTTTTATAGTCCTTCATATACCAAGGGAAAACATTTACACATAGCGTATTTGTTCTTGTGTAATGTATTATTATTATTGTTATTATTATTATTATTATTATTATTATTATTATTATTATTATTATTATTATGGTTGTAATGCGATTTGAGATAGAACTCATGCAATTACATATATGCAAACCGTACATAATAGATCCCGTTTCTACACATTACGTCACGCTGAGTTTCAAGTCTCTGTTCTCTCTCTCTCTCTCTCTCTCTCTCTCTCTCTCTCTCTCTCTCTCTCTCTCTCTCTCTCTCTCTCTCTCTCTCTCTCTCTCCACAACACGAGGTGAGGTTACAGCACGAGGTGCTGCATTCCTCCGTCTGTGTGATCAACCATGCTGTGTGTGTGTGGCTGTGGTCGCCGGTGTGATCAACCATGCTGTGTGTGTGTGGCTGTGGTCGCCGGTGTGATCAACCATGCTGTGTGTGTGTGGCTGTGGTCGCCGGTGTGATCAGCCATGCTGTGTGTGTGTGGCTGTGGTCGCCGGTGTGATCAGCCATGCTGTGTGTGTGTGGCTGTGGTCGCCGGTGTGATCAGCCATGCTGTGTGTGTGTGGCTGTGGTCGCCGGTGTGATCAACCATGCTGTGTGTGTGTGGCTGTGGTCGCCGGTGTGATCAGCCATGCTGTGTGTGTGGCTGTGGTCGCTGGTGTGATCAACCATGCTGTGTGTGTGTGGATGTGGTCGCCGGTGTGATCAGCCATGCTGTGTGTGTGTGTGGCTGTGGTCACCAGTGTGATCAACCATGCTGTGTGTGTGTGTGGCTGTGGTCACCAGTGTGATCAGCCATGCTGTGTGTGTGTGTGGCTGTGGTCACCAGTGTGATCAGCCATGCTGTGTGTGTGGCTGTGGTCACCAGTGTGATCAACCATGCTGTGTGTGTGTGGCTGTGGTCGCCGGTCTTAGACGTACACACGGCTTGGCTGAGGAGGGTGGGTTCGCTCCTGATTGGTTGGTTCCTCTGGTCAATGTTCCAACCATTTACGTACTCTGGAAGACCGTTAGACACTCTCAGGCCCCGGATGTTTGCGCAGTATACCAGTTGGTGTGTGTGTGTATATATATATATATATATATATATATATATATATATATATATATATATATATATACACACCCTAGGAGCAATTATTAGAGTCTCCTAGTATCACGTGGGGTTTTCGTAAAGGCTTCGGGCAGACCAAGGCTGCGCTACAACCTTGAGCTGGGAAGATGTAGATTCCTTTGGAGTGAGAAGTTCCTTGACGAGACTGCACTTGACAGTGATGGAGCCTCGCCAGATGTGACTGTTCACTCGCGGTGTAGCCTTCAGCAGGCGGAGTCCGGTAACATCTGTCTGTCTATGTATCTCTCTCTCTCTCTCTCTCTCTCTCTCTCTCTCTCTCTCTCTCTCTCTCTCTCTCTCTCTCTCTATATATATATATATATATATATATATATATATCTATCTATCTATCTATCTATCTATCTATCTATCTATCTATCTATCTATCTATCTATCTATCTATCTATCTATCTATCTATCTATCTATCTATATATATATATATATATATATATATATATATATATATATATATATATATATATATATATCTTTTGCGCAATCCATCACTGATTCCCTAAATATATCCCATTCCTCCCCCACTCCCCTTACTTCCATTGTTCTCACCTTTTTCCATTCTGTACTCAGTCTCTCCTGGTACTTCCTCACACAGGTCTCCTTCTCAAGCTCACTTACTCTCACCACCCTCTTCACCCCAACATTCACTCTTCTTTTCTGAAAACCCATACAAATCTTCACCTTAGCCTCCACAAGATAATGATCAGACATCCCTCCAGTTGCACCTCTCAGCACATTAACATCCAAAAGTCTCTCTTTCGCACGCCTGTCAATTAACACGTAATCCAATAACGCTCTCTGGCCATCTCTCCTACTTACATAAGTATACTTATGTATATCTCGCTTTTTAAACCAGGTATTCCCAATCATCAGTCCTTTTTCAGCACATAAATCTACAAGCTCTTCACCATTTCCATTTACAACACTGAACACCCCATGTATACCAATTATTCCCTCAACTGCCACATTACTCACCTTTGCATTCAGATCACCCATCACTATAACCCGGTCTCGTGCATCAAAACCACTAACACACTCATTCAGCTGCTCCCAAAACACTTGCCTCTCTTGATCTTTCTTCTCATGCCCACAGGTGCATAAGCACCAATAATCACCCACCTCTCTCCATCAGCTTTCAGTTTTACCCATATTAATCGAGAATTTACTTTCTTACACTCTATCACATACTCCCACAACTCCTGTTTCAGGAGTATTGCTACTCCTTCCCTTGCTCTTGTCCTCTCACTAACCCCTGACTTTACTCCCCAGACATTCCCAAACCACTCTTCCCCTTTACCCTTGAGCTTCGTTTCACTCAGAGCCAAAACATCCAGGTTCCTTTCCTCAAACATACTACCTTTCTCTCCTTTTTTCACATCTTGGTTACATCCACACACATTTAGGCACCCCACTCTGAGCCTTCGAGGAGGATGAGCACTCCCCGCGTGACTCCTTCTTCTGTTTCCCATTTTAGAAAGTTAATACATGTATGTATACATACATATATGTATGTGTGTGTGTGTTTGTGTGTGTGTGTGTGTGTGTGTATGTGATGTGTGTGTGTGTGTGAATGCATTTTCTTTTTTCACTGTTGGCACATTTTGTTGTCCTCCCTGTCTTCCGTTCCATTAGGTAACAATCTCCTTGAGTGTAGGTTGGGGACCAGGCCTTTCTCAACCCCCCCTCCCTCCCTCCCGTGTGTGTGTGTGTGTGTGTGTGTGTGTGTGTGTGTGGTGACATCACCCGGCCTCTCCCGTGTTGTGCCCTGCTGGCGGCAAAGTTCAGGCGTCTCTCTTCCACTCGTTTCCGGATGCGATGGCTTTTGACACGGCCTCTACCGGCCGTGTTGCCTTACCCTTGCAGGATCGCCATCCTTTGGAGATGAAATAGACTCAGCTTTAAGCTACTGAAGGGGGGGGGGGGGGTGGAGATGAGGGGGGAGGGAAGGGGTTGAAAGGAAATGCTGTAGAATTTGTATTCCATTTAGGCAGGGGGGTCCCCCCCCCCCCCCCCCGACTCGTGAGGGCTAGGCATGTCATCGGTACCATCTAGTCCCTAAAGATACGGACGGACTGAGAGGTTTTAAGATATCGACGTTTAGGTTTTTAAGGGGAAGGGCCTGAGCAGCGTTTCAAAGTTAGGAGACAAATCTTAAACCGCGGATTCATAGCCTTAAGCCGCGAAAGTTTCGCCAAAATTTAGGAACTTGCAGGCTGAGCATTAAGGCGGGGGAGGGAGGGGTAGGGTGGTAAGTTGTGGACACTGAGCTTTAAGGTATGGACGCTTAGTTTCAAAGTAGGGACACTTAGCTTTAAGGTAAGAACACTTTACTGTAAGGTAAAGACACTTTGCTTTAAGGTAAGAACACTTCTGTAAAGATATGTAGCTTTAAGGTAAGACCACTTCACTGTAAAGTAAAGACATGTAGCTTTAAGGTAAGAACACTTCACTGTAAAGTAAGGACACTTAGCTTTAAGTCACGGACTTTTCTTATCTTTCACGGACTTTTTTTTTGTTAGCTTTGAGGCAGGAGCACCTAGTTTTAGCTTCGTACTTTCGTCCGTCAGTCCAGCTCATTATTCCCACCTGCCCCCCGGGCAGTGTGTAGCCCCTACGCGTCACAGGGGACTATCAGGCCAGCAGTGCCAGTGACGTCACGAGAGATAGTGCCACCTGTCCCCTGTGCCAAGCGATTGGAGGTCCCTCACCCCTGGCACGACGATGACGTCAGCGCGTCATGCCATGCCATGACAGTTGTCACGGCGCCTCAGTGGACCCAAGATGTTTTCCCCTTTGAAGTTATGACAGGGAGACGTTATGACAGGGAGAGCTTAGCCACAGTCCGTCCTCACACTTCTCTCTGACTCCAAGGTCGACCTCGTCAGCGGAGGGAGTAGTGGCCTCAGTCATGCCTCCCTGCGACCCTCCACAGGTCTTCCTGGAAGTAGCGAGTGGAGGACGTCTGTGGCGAAGGAGGGAGGGGGAAGTAGGAGCTAGGGAAAGGCAGGGAGTGAGGGAGGGTCTCCGAGGTGGATGATGGTGGCGTTGCATACCTAGTAATGGGCAGTGTGAAAGAGAGAAATATATTCGTTTATTATTCATTGCTCGTGTGTTCATGTATGGCTCGTTTTCCTTATTTTTATTCAGTTCTATTCATGTTTTTACTTTCCATAGAAAGACGTAAAGTCTCAGACATACGCCCTTACCAGGACTACTAATGATAATGATATAATAATAATAATAATAATAATAATAATAATAATAATAATAATTGGGGAGAAGGGGGCTGAACGAGGGGTGGGGGGAAACAGAGAGATGAAATGTATGAGGACGAGAAGTGGAAGTAAGGAACTACAGGAGATGCTCAGATGGTGTACATATAGGGAGGAGCTGTGAGGTGTGGTGAGGTAGATGAGTTTGGATGAGAGGGAAAGTACGACCACAGACGGCCGGCCTCGCACGGTGGTGGGTGGAGTGGAGTTAACCCTCACTGTAAACCACTTTGAACAAACCACTCTGAACAGTCCTGAGTCCTGACGGTGGTGGTGTGTGTCTAGTTACTTAAGCCGTAGCTACATTAGTAGAGGGTTGAGCCGTGAGTACCTGAGCTGGAGCTACAGTAGGGTAGGGTTAACCTGAGCAGTAGCTGCAGTAGGGTGGGGATAACCTGAGCAGTAGCTGTAGTAGGGTGGGGATAACCTGAGCAGTAGCTACAGTAGGGTAGGGATAACCTAAGCTGTAGCTACAGTAGGGTGGGGATAACCTGAGCTGTAGCTACAGTAGGGTAGGGATAACCTAAGCTGTAGCTACAGTAGGGTGGGGATAACCTGAGCTGTAGCTACAGTAGGGTGGGGATAACCTGAGCTGTAGCTACAGTAGGGTAGGGATAACCTGAGCTGTAGCTACAGTAGGGTGGGGATAACCTGAGCTGTAGCTACAGTAGGGTAGGGATAACCTAAGCTGTAGCTACAGTAGGGTGAGCATAACCTGAGCTGTAGCTACAGTAGGGTAGGGTTAACCTGAGCTGTAGCTACAGTAGGGTAGGGTTAACCTGAGATGTAGCTAAAGTAAGGTAGTATTAACCTGAGCTGTAGCTAAAGTAAGGTAGTATTAACCTGAGCTGTAGCTACAGTAAGGTAGGATTAACCTGAGCTGTAGCTACAGTAGGGTAGGGTTAACCTGAGCTGTAAGGAGGGGGAGTGTACTTTTTTCAGGGAAAGGGGTGAGGGAAAATGTGGAGGGAGGGGTGGAGAGTAAGAAGGGAGGTCATACAAGAATAAGAGGTGAAGGGAGGGGTGGGCCTGGGAGGTTGGGGCCTGGTGGAGAGGGAAGGGGAGGGGTGTGGAGTGGATCACGAGAAGAAACTGGTGGAGAGAGGAGTGATGTGGAGTGCATGGTGGAGAGGAGTGGTGTGGAGTGCGTGGTGGAGAGAGGAGTGGTATGGACTGCATGGTGGAGAGAGGAGTGGTGAGGAGTGCGTGGTGGAGAGAGGAATGGTGTGGAGTGCACGGTGGAGAGAGGAGTGGTGTGGAGTGCACGGTGGAAAGATGAGTGGTGTGGAGTGCACGGTGGAAAGATGAGTGGTGTGGAGTGCACGGTGGAATGATGAGTGGTGTGGAGTGCACGGTGGAGAGAGGAGTGGTGTGGAGTGCATGGTGGAGAGAGGAGTGGTGTGGAGTCCATGGTGTAGATAGGAGAGGTCAGCTGCCGGCTGACCTGGGGAGACCAGTGGTCTGGGGTCACAGGTGGCTAATGATTTTCGCTAGCGATCACTGCAGAGTATTGCACATCGGCAGTAAGAACGGGGAGGTAAGCTACGGGTGTGGAATAAATTGAACTACGAAAAGATGAACGAGGTAAATAGAAAACAAAAAAAAAGACGTGTGATAAGTTCTGGTCATGTAAAGCCAAGTAAGCAGTGCACAGAAGCGTTAAAAAGATAGGAAAAACAAAAGAAAACAAAAGGCGAACACAACCCTAGGATTCATGCTTGAAAGTAATTAATCCTCACACTTAACAGTTGACTGGTGCTTCCTCACCTTGGATACTGTGTCTAAGTTTTGGTCAACAAACTTATAAAAAGCCAGAGTGGAGTGAGTACAGTGCAGCGAGCGGCCAAGATGGTTCCCGGACTGAGAGAAAAAGATTTAGTAAAAGTCCGCCCGATGGCATAAGATTCTTTAGCATAGAAAAGGGAGGGTTACGAGGCGTTCACAATGATCAAAGGCTTCTGGCAGTCCTGAGTGAAGCATCTACTTCCAGACGCTGGATTTGTCTGATTTCACTCGTAGAAGTGGATACATACGCGTGTGCGAACGTTTTACTCGCAGCGAGGTAGTATGTATATTCTTGTCTTCAGCAGAATTGTTGATGTTGTTTGAGCTGACGTTTGGGTTCTGGATGTTCTTTGAGAAATGTGTTAGTGTTTGTTTGTAATTTGTTTGTCGACGGGACGTTTTCGTTCCCAAACGTAGATCGGTTCTGGCACATGTTATGCCAGTGTGGTCCTTGCATTATTCCACTGTGTTGCTGGTGGTGGTAAGATGTTATCAGTTCAGGGTAGTGTTAAGGTGTTCTCTCATATGTTCTCTTTATTGCTTCTTGTTGAATATGTGAGGTAAGCCGACTGGTAAGAACTGCGCTAGTCATACCGACGTAATTTCCAGTATTGCGGGGTATACAACCATCAGAGGGGAACGTGAACTGGTGAATTACTTTAGTACGTTGTAATGAGTCGGTGTTCTGAGTAATGTTATTGATCATGATAAGGTTGCTCACTTTCTAGAACTTAGATGACGAGATTCAGTGAGTCATCCGTGTTTTGGCAGGTGGTATTCCTACACATGATGTCTTCCAACGCTCAGTAATCTACCAGGTATGCTGGGCTAGCTTGGCTTCTGTTGAACGCTTGGTTTGGTAGCAGAGTGTTGTTGGTGTGTGTGTGTGTGTGTGTGTGTGTGTGTGTGTGTGTGTGTGTGTGTGTGTGTGTGAAATCTTGCTTCGGATTCAGTTGTGAAACCTGAGAGTCATGGAACAGTTGCTCTGAGAAACATGGAGAGGGTTGATGAACAGGAGGGTAAAGTGACCCGTCCCTCTACCTGGCAGAAGACATAGGTCAGCTGTCTTAATTGTGCCACATTCCAACAGAGATTTCATTTAGATATGATCTAATTTGTACAATCCTTCATTCATGTTTATGGTGCTGTTAACTGTTGTTTTGTCATCAGCTGTGGTGAAGTCTGGTTTTGTAGATGTGTTATATGGTTCATGTCGACTGTAACCTTGAAAATGACTTGAGATACAGTTGCAAGCTTGGCGCTTGTGTGTTTATTTTCCCAGCGAGTTTACTCATATCAGTACTTAGGTGTGCATGCGATGTACTGTAATATATATATATATATATATATGTATATATATATATATATATATATATATATATATATATATATATATATATATATATATATATATATAGTGCATATGAACGTGCAGTACCATATAACATAGTACTCGAACAGTCATTTCCCTTTTAGGGATGATCATAGCATAGCCGTAGTGCTCCCGCCTGCTACACAGGGGTCCTGGGTGCGATCCTGGCTGTTGTATGTTATATATATATATATATATATATATATATATATATATATATATATATATATATATATATATATATATATATATATTATACTTTGTCGCTGTCTTACGAGGTAGCGCAAGGAAACAAACGAAAGAAATGGCCCAACCCACCCAAATACTCATGTATATACGTAAACGCCCACACACGCACATATACATACCTATACATTTCAACGTATACATATATATACATACGCAGACATATACATATATACACTTGTAAATATTCATACTTGCTGCCTTTCATTCTCGTCGCCACCCCGCTGCACATGAAATGATAACCCCATCCCCCGCGCGCGAGGTAGCGCTAGGAAAAGACAACGAAGGCCACATTCATTCACTCAGTCTCTAGCTGTCATGTGTAATGCACCGAAACCACAGCTCCCTTTCCACATCCAGGCCCCACAAAACATTCCATGGTTTACCCCAGAAGCTTAACATGCCCTGGTTCAATCCATTTACAGTACGTCGACCTCAGTATACCACATTGTTCCAATTCACTCTATTCCTGGTACGTCTTTCACCCTCCTGTATGTTCAGGCCCCGATCGCGCAAAACTTTCTTTCCATCCTTCCACCTCCAATTTGGTCTCCCACATCTCGTTCCCTCCACCTTTGACACATATATCCTCTTTGTCAATCTTTCCTCACTCATTCTTTCCATGTGCCCAAACCATTTCTATACACCCTCTTCTGCTCTCTCAACCACACTCTTTTTATTACCACACATCTCTCTTACCCTTTCATTACTTACTCGATCAAACCACCTCACACGACATATTGTCCCCAAACATCTCATTTCCAACACATCCACCCTCCTCCTCACGACCCTATCTGTAGCCCGTGCCTCGCAGCCATATAACATTGTTGGAACCACTAGTTCCTTCAAACATACCCATTTTTGCTCTCTGCGAAAACGTTCTCGCCTTCCACACCTTCAACGCTGCCAGAACCTTCGCCCCCTCCCCCACCCTGTGACTCACTTCCGCTTCCATGGTTCCATCCGCTGCCAAATCCACTCCCAGATATCTAAAACACTTCACTTCCTCCAGTTTTTCTCCATTCAAACTTACCTCCCAATTGACTTATCCCTCAACCCTGCTGAACCTAATAACCTTGCTCTTATTCACATTTATATATATATAAAAAAATCTATCCTTGCGAAAGCCAAGTACCCAGTTAATCTACCAACTCATTGAGGAGGATAAACAGCTAGGTTGAGTGTGGACTGACTGCCGCGACCAGGATTCGAACCTGCGGAGACTCAACCCCAGACCGCCCCTCGTACATGCGCCACGGTCAGTAACGGTGACCTCTCCAGGCCCCCCCTCACTATTCTCTCTGTGTCCTGCCTCCTCCACCACGACAATCAGCCTCGAAAGGAACCATTGGTCTGATGCTGTTTGTGTTCCTTTGTATTTTGTGTGAGAGGGAGATGGGAGGTAGGGAGGACGGGAAGGGGAGGCTAGTGGACAGGGGAGCTGGTGGGTGGGGTGGGTTGTGGGGGGGAGGGAGGTCATTAACCCGACCCATGTAAAACAAATGTATATATTTTACAGTTCTGGCCGTGGGCTTTGCTTCGTTATACAGGTTAATTGACGACTCGGGGAAAAAAAAAGGTCTATTATTTACCGAGGCTTTAGGCCAGTCACACTGTGCTAATTAATACGGCTTTTGTTTTATTCAGACTTTTTTTTTTGTTAAGGGTCAAAGGGCAAACGGAGGGAGGAAAGGGGTTAGGGTTAAGGGTCGTGTGGGAAACCTGTGGATTTAAAGGAAGAATCCTCAAGTTAGCGAGATCCTTAATGAAAGGGATCGGATCCTGCTGTCTGCCGCGATCCTGTTGTTGGCCTTGCTGGTTGCACTGTGCCGCCAACAGTGACTTGGGCTGTACACGGCCCAGGTAACCAGGCTTCAGTGTCATGACTGCTCATGTACCCCTTGCCGATGCGAGTCGTACAGACTTACCGATGCTAGCCGTGTAGTACTTCCGATTCTCACCGTGTAGACCTGCCGATACGAGCGACGCACACACCTGCTTCAGTCTGAACTTCGTGTTTGATACCAGTACACTGACCTGTCGTTAGTTAGGCGAGATCGTTGTCGTTGCGTCGTCTCGCCACCTGTCTCTCCGCCAGTTTGTTCGAACGTCCAGCTGTCACTAAATCCATTCGTCCGTCCATCTGTCTTTTCATTCGTCTGTCCGTCCGTCTGTCTGATGCTTTGTCTGTCTGTCAGTTTCTTTGTCCCGTCGTCCGCTTGTTCATCCGTCCATTTGTCCTTCCGTCCATCTCTTCAGTTTTTGTCTCCGTCCGTCCGCCTCTTGATTCTCCCGTCTGTTCGCGTGTCTGTCAGTTCGCCCGTCCATCGGTGTGCTTGTACCTTCGTCCATCTGTCTCATGGGAGCCAGGTGTGTCATGTAGCTCTTCCCTCGGGCGAGGGAGTGACTCCTCTAAGCTTTTAATGTTATGAGGCCAAAGGTCAGCGTCACTGACCCAGCACCAGGAGAATGAACAGTATGGCAGGAGGAGGAGATATAGACGTATATAGACGTGCATAAGACATAGATGAGATAGAATATGAGGTCATAAGGACTTGCAAGGTCATGTGACCTTCCCTAAAAAAAAAAAAAAGAGAGGGTATGAGTTCCAGCAAGAGTGTATCTTTCATATTGACCTCAGCTCGAACCATAGCTCTCCTTCGTGACGAGAGTGTTGCATGGATCCCTGGTGGGCGCTGATCCTTCACCATGTTGCAAATCCCAGGACTGACCGTTGCACGGATTACGCTCTCCAGTGACAGCTTAGGTTAGGTTAAGTCATGTTGCAATGGTTTTATGAGTATTAAATTTTCACATCATTCTTAGATTGTCTTCTTCACCGTTTTTTTTTTTTTTTAAGGCAAGTTTACCCACAAATTTCATTTTTTTCTATTCTTTATGTTTGGGTAACATTTATCTATCTGTGTAGATTATGCTCCTCTTCTATCTATGTAGCAGCAGTTGCAAAGGAAATATAGAAGTGAGTTCTTCTGATATGAGACGGCGAAGGCCTTGGCAAGAGAGTCTGTCTGCTACGTTGGCCCAGCGATTTATAGCGTCTGATGATGATTTATTTATATAGTGACTGTGTCCAATCGGTCTTAAGTGGTGTGAGAGCTAATGAATGACTGCTTGCAAATGAGAAGATCGTCGGTGAGAGACAACAAGGTTTCAGGGAAAGAGACATCATTTGTAACGAATCTCTTACATTTCCACGAGACACAATGTCCCGTTTTAGACGAAAATGAGAGGGTGGGTTGGCTTGTGTGTGTCTGAATTATCAGAAAGTATTTGACGCTGTTCCACACGGGGAGGTTGGTATATAAGCTGAATCTTCTGGCATAAATAAGGGGAAGAATTGCTCCGATGGATACAAGATTATCGTAGTGGAAGGCAACTAAG
Organism: Panulirus ornatus; assembly: GCF_036320965.1. Taxonomy (NCBI): domain Eukaryota; kingdom Metazoa; phylum Arthropoda; class Malacostraca; order Decapoda; family Palinuridae; genus Panulirus; species Panulirus ornatus. The sequence goes on along the minus strand of NC_092230.1, from coordinate 21,161,061 downwards.
ATAAGCATGTCAGAATTGCCTTCTCGAAATGGATAAAGTTGGCGTGCCGCAGGGTTCCTTCTCTGAGCCTTCATTATAGACCATCAGGTCTCCTGTTTTCTGTCAGTTGCTCCTCCCTGTTCTGTGTGAGTGACTGAATGTGTTGGCAGATATGCCAAGGGAGGTAAAATATCAAGAGAATTGCATCCACCTATAATGGAAGCTTGACGAACTCCAAAGGTGATGTGGTACGTGGTTGATGAAATTCAGAGCGAGGTGAGTCAGTGTCCTTCAGATTACGAAATCAACCTTTGTGAGTGAAGATGACATGTCACCGTGGTCTTACCTAAGAGGTCTGGTTGTGTATTAAAAGTCTCAAGTGTCGTCTAGATCGGCCCCTGACGAGCAGTGATGATGGCTACTGTAAAAAGGGACTTGGAAGTCAATGTCGTTCCTGTTCTGTCACCAGAGTCCCGCTCTAGTTGACCAGTAGAGAAGGTAAACTGTCTGCTGGCATGTATTCGGGTACGTTGACGGGGTAGTATGTTCAGCAAGCTGTTTGTATCCCACTATGGGCCAGAACTAGAACATACTCCTCCAGTCCGGTCATTGACTCAGAGACAGCACAAACGACCGATAGGGAAGATGTGGATGAGGGGAAATGAAGATGACACCAAGATGAAGACAGCTGAATCATAAGGCAAAGGTAGATGCCTTTCATCTGTGTAGCATGGGAGAGAGAGAGAGAGAGAGAGAGAGAGAGAGAGAGAGAGAGAGAGAGAGAGAGAGAGAGAGAGAGAGAGAGAGACTTAATTACAGCCTTACAGGTTTTGAACCAGTTTGATGACGTCATTATCGAACAGGTCTTTGTATGATGAAGGGATAGAACAAGCAGAGGCCATGATATGAAGTTAAGCAAGAAACTTGTAAGAAAATGATGTAAATAATTACTTTTAAAGTAAAGGATGGTGGATGAGTGGAGTAAAGCGAATGATGAGATCGTAAAAGTGGACAACATACAGGATGTGAAAAGTTGAATGATGGTAGAGAATGTTCAAGAAACTAGACCCTACAAACGTACAACTCCCTCCACGTCCCTTGCAGATAGGCCTACACCCAACCCAGGTGTTCCTCCTCACATCGGGGTTTGTTGATAAATGGGCACCTGGTTTTGGCTGGGGTCTGTGTGTGTGTGTGTATGTGTATACAAGCTGATAGGGTTAAAGACAGAGTACGTACACATAAAAGTTTAAGAGACGGAGCAATACGAGTGTGATAAAACTTTCCACGTAACAGACAAATAGTGATCACACACACACACACACACACACACACACACACACACACACACACACACACACACACAGACAGAACATTATGTTCGGCCATATTCATCAGGTGGGAGAATTAAAAGTCAGTGGACAGAGAGATGAAAGAAGAGTAATTGAACGATTGATGGTCGGGTGAGCATTCCTGACGTAGATTGAAATTTTCATGGATTTTTGGGATTTTTGTTTTATTGGATCTGACGCCCGACTTGTATAATGACGGATAAATGGAGGGAAGATTGGCGCTTGTGGAAGGGATTTTGACTTTGACGTCTTTGTCGGAATTATTAATATCTTTCCCAGTGTCGTAAGTGTGCCCGTCTGTCTGTCTGTCTGTCTTTAATTCCTTATTTGTAATTAACTGTTGAGGGTTGGGTGTTCTGCACTCGTATTATGACCCCATCTTCTGACCTTTTGTCTTGCTCATGTCGTACAGTTTTTTTTTTTTGAACTCCTTTATGCTGGCCATATTCACAATTTCATCTCCGTTTATTTCACTGCAGTGCTATAAAAGCATTTACACCCAGCTTTGCCTCCACGTCTCTTGCTTCATGTTATCGTCTCTGATGGTCCCCATCTGTGGACTCTCTCTCGAAGAACTGTTGATTATCTGCGTCATATTGTTTTAAAAACTTAAAGATTGGGATCAGGTCGCTCTTTACTCTTCTTTCTTCTACGGTAGGCAGGTTTAAGGGCTTTCATTATTCAAGGTTAAGATCACGCCACCCCTTAACTCTTCTTTCGTCCAGGATGGGTAATTTTGAGGCTTTCTTAATTTGGGTTCCGTCTTTGTTGCCCTCTTCTAGACCCTCTCTATTAGCTCTTTGTGCTCTTGTGGCTACGGTGACCCAAACTGGAGGGAGAAAGCATATTCTAGTTTTGGCCTTGTGTAGGATGTGAACACATTGTTCAATAGGACTTGATCGAGGTATCTGAGTACAGTTGTACTATTTCCCTGCGGACAGTTTGTTAAATATTTGTACAACAACAGTGGAAGGAGTACAAGTAATGGAAAAATTTGACACAGTTATGTTGAATACACTTAATAGAAATAGTAAAGGAAGCCAAAATATATATATTTACGTAAAGAATTGTACATTTTAAGTTTTTACAAAAAAAGCCAAAATTTACGGTTTTACGTAAATGATTTAAAAGTATTTTTTTTTTGAAGGAAACCACAATATATAATTCTCTAAAAGTAGTTTTAAGCCTTAGGATATCTTTTTTTTTTATGAACATAAGGCCTTGCATATATGCATGAAGTGCTAACGCTTAACAGATTAGAAAATCGATCTCTTGAGTTTCCTCGGTACCTCCCCTGGCTGTTTCTGTTGACCCTATCGTGCAATGTTCCACTCAAGTGCATGCTGAGCTGTGCCTTCTGTTGTGTGGTCGAAGAGTGTCAGGTTTGGGTCAGGTGGATGAACTGGTGATGTCAAGAAGTTATGCCAGGTGTGAGAGCCTCTCTTCACCAGAGCCACCAACTGTCTTGATCTACTCTCAACATCAGAGATACACTGTTTAGCTTCCTGTCTTCGTGTCTCTTATCTGCTTCCTCTCTCTCTCTCTCTCTCTCTCTCTCTCTCTCTCTCTCTCTCTCTCTCTCTCTCTCTCTCTCTCTCTCTCTCTCTCTCTCTCTCTCTCTCTCTCTCTCTCTCTCTCTCTCTCTCTCTCTCTCTCTCTCTCTCTCTCCATACTTCCTTTTCCTTCTCATATCTACTTCACGTATCTGCTTCCTGTCTCTTTCTCGTGGCTGCTTCCTGTCTCTTTCTCTTATCTGTTTCACCTGTCTGTTTGTCTGTCTGTCTTCGCAGAGTGGAGGAGGTACACACAGACATTATGAATCCCTGGTGCTGTTTGTGTAGGTTGTTGTTATTCACTTGAGTACGTGTTCACACATCTTTCGTGAAGGATTGAATAATGATATTCCTTGGCGTGTTGTTTGAAGGGATTATTTTTTTTTCATTTTTTCCCTTCTCTTTCCTCCCCCGTAGTGGGTGTGTTGACTGTGATCCTTGACCTCCCCCGCGTCCCTGATGAAACAGCCGTCTGCCTTGTTGGCGTCTGATCCCCAGCTGCGTTCAGCCCTCGTAATATTATTCTTGCTTTCTCTCTCTCTCTCTCTCTCTCTCTCTCTCTCTCTCTCTCTCTCTCTCTCTCTCTCTCTCTCTTGTACCCAACATTTTTCCCAATTTCTTCCATCTGACCTTCTCAGGGGGTGTGGTTCAATTTGTATTTGGGTTTTCTTTTTTCCCCGGTTTTTGTTTTTTCGTTAGGTTAGGCTAGGTGTAGAGGAGGAGGTGAGGAGGAGGAGGAGTTAGACAGGTACAGAGTTGACGCGGAGGCAAGAAGTCACAGATGTATGGGTGTGGTGGGTTGTGCGGACGTGTGCACCGTTATTTGCCGAGTCTTATTCATTATTTTTGCCACAAGAGCAGCTGTTGTGTTGTGCCCATCCTGTGGGCGGTGGCGCAGAAGAGGATACAGAGCACACAAAAGGTCCAGGGAGACTTTGCGTGTGGGGGGGAGGACTCAGTGACTGAAGTACACATTACAGGTTTCGTAGTGGGAGAAAGTGTTAGCATGGTTTGGGTAACACAGTGAAGGATTCGGCAGTTTACATGGTAAGTGAAGTTTACAACAGTGGAGCAACAGTGGTTTGATGGATGCGTGTATTTGGTGCCTTATTTACATACACACTTGGAGTTTTTTTTTTTTTTTTTTTACTTTTTTGCTTTTTTATGCTGTTCTTTAATTTTCTATGCAGTGTTCTAGACTTTTCTTTGTCACTCTTATTTTACCATTCTTCACTCTTTAATTACGTTTACTTCATCCATAGTCTAATTACTTCTGTTTTCCTCTTCCTCTCCCTTGGCTGTGGCCGCTCTCTCTCTCTCTCTCTCTCTCTCTCTCTCTCTCTCTCTCTCTCTCTCTCTCTCCACTTGTTATGTGGAAGAGCGCGTGTCACCCTCCAACTTCACCGTGGAGGAAAAGTCCACTCCCCTTACGAAACTTCCTCTGGACTCCCACTTGAGAAGTCTCGAGTTCCACCTACGTGGACGGTCTCCGGCTCCATAGGAAGGAAGAGATCTCTGCCCAGCTCCTCTTCCTCAACCTTTTCCCTTCCCATCTTCCCAATCCCTTCCTCTCCCCTATCCTCTCCTTCCCGCACGTCGGGTCGGACCCCACTCACGCTCTCGTCCGCTCCCGCTCTCACTTCCCTGAATCCTTCAGCTTCGAGTACCCCTCACTCGTACTCTTCCAGGCCTCTTACCTCTCCTTAACTCCCCTTATTCTCTCTCCTTACCCTTCACCCTTCTCTTACCCACCCATTACTATCTCTTACCTAGTGGCCTGTTCCCCTCCTCCTCCTCCTCCTCCTCCTCCTCCTTCCTCTCTCTCCTCTCTCCTCTTCTCCCTTTACTTGTTATCCCTCTCACCTTCCCCTCACCACTTCCCCCTGTTATTGATTTCCTTTCATTCATCGCACACCCTAAGTATTCTTTTACGAAATTCATCATTTTCTTTTCATATTTGATCCTTTTTCCCAGAGTATTCGGTTTTCTACACAAGATCGCGTTTTCCATTCACACTTTCCTATAAATTTTCCACGCTAGTATACTCGCTCCATACTACGTTGATGCGCCTCAATTTTCCTGTCAGCTGATGTGCCGGAGGGATGGGTGGGTGGGGGAGAAACCCTCCGTTTTACAATCCTGTTTATCACAGTATAGATTAAGAGCTTAGGATCCCGCCACTCTCCTGCAGCTGGTTACCTCGTCAGACACCATATCAGGTCTTGTGTTCTCTGTTCGTGTCATGTACTCCAGTGTACACCCATCCCTCTCCAATCCCCCCATCCCCCAGCTCTTACTCTCTTGACCATAATTTTCTCTCCTCCTCCTCCTCCTCCACCTCTCGCGCACCACCCTGGACAAATCCTTGAGGGGAAGAATGTTATCCTTGAGGATCGCCTAGAGGCAGCAGCTCCAGGAGGCGAGACGAACACTTGCCTCTCTCCCTCAAGTGCCCTTAACAACGTCCAGTAATGTATTCAGTGGCAGTTTCTCTGGGCATTTTTGAAGGGGTTGTGGGGGTCTTGAACAACGCGTTGCACCTGTTGTGTCGTACTCTGGAATGTGCAGGGTTTGTAATTTATATTGAATGGTTATACACACGGTAGTGGATATACCCTGGGCAATATATGTCGCTACATACGACAGTGCTCGTGTTTTCTCCTCCAGTATGACCTAGACAGTCTTTTTTGCCATTGTAATATAGAATTTTCAGCGGCTTTATCATCCGGCCCTGCGAGGCCATTGTTGACAAAGGGCTTTAAGATGTTACATAAATGGAATGGGAATATGACCTGCACGTTTGTACCAACGACCACAACGGTTCCCTGTAAGGCTAATGCGTTGGCTCTGCGTGCATAACGTGTGTCATCGTACATTGTTGACAGCCTCGGTCAGCAGCAGACGGAGGTGTGGGAGTGGCATCACCAAGAGAGAGCCTTATGCAAATAAATGTGCGTGTGTGTGAGTGTGTGTGTGCCAGCACACTCGAGGTCTTCGGCGGTGTCCCTGTGGTCTGGTGTTTACGCCATCAGGCGTCAGGTGAGGGCGAGTGACACGCCCAAGGGCCTCCGAGGCGTTGTGGGTGTTTGTGATTACCATGAGAATGTGCAGGGAGGACGCTATGGTTAACTGGCCGTACACCTCTCCAGAGAATGAGGGGGAGGAGCAACGTGCGGGCCGTGGGCGGGGAGAGGTTGGGGGCAGCGGTAGGGGTTAGTTCTTTAGGTTAAGGTTTTGTGGTCTTGGTTGAGGAGGTGGGGGGAGCATTGGCAGGGGTTAGTTTCTTAAGTTTGGGGATGTGGGGGCAGTGACGGGGGTTAATGTTTAATGGTGTGGGAGAGGAAAGGAGGGAGGGAGCGGGGGAGGATAATTTTGAGAGGTATATACAAGTAGCAGAATCCTTCTGTCTCCCCCTTTCCTTTTCTGGCCCTCCCACCCCCTCTGCTCCCCCTCGGCCCTGACCTCACCATTACTGACCGCGACAAGAGCTTTTGGCGAGTCTGATCAAATTTATTTTTACCCCACTGTCCAGGAATATTCTGTGAGGATTTATCAGATTTACCTCCGTATTTCAGAAAAGGGGCGATTGTTTTTTTATTTTCGTACTGTGTATGAAAATGTGTAAAGAATTGTGTGTGTATAAACAGGTTTATGTATGGATGTGTATTCACGTTTGCATTAACTTGTACATGTTTTGGATATGTGTGCATGTGTATAGACTTACACTTGTGTATGGATGTGTACTTCAGCGGATGTTCTTGTCTAACCTCCCTTGTGGTAGTGATTGCGATCGAGCTGAGGGAGGGATCGGGGAACGCGTGTGACAACAAAGGGCTTTAATGAATAAGTACACAGATGATGTAGCCCAGGGCAAGCTGCTGCGAAGGAGAGGCAAGTTATGGTAAGGTGAGAAGTTGGAGGCAGGTGTGACAGGAGTCCTTTGGCGCTGGTGTAGGAGCAGGTATGGCTGGAGTCCCGTAGGAAAGATGAGTCAGTCGTTGCTTGGGGTCTCGTGTTGCTCCTACAGAAGCGACGTGTGTTAGGGACGGGAAGAAGAGTGACCGAGGTCTCGTGTCTTTGCTGTTTGTGCGGTTGAAGGGAAACGGCTTTCTGAGGCTCCATAGGGGAAGCGAGGAGGAGCGTATAACCGAGATCCTGAAGGAACCGCCGTAACTGTTGCTAGGTCGAGCTTGTTCCTCAAGTCCTCATTCCCGTTGGTGAAGAATTCCCTCTTGTTCCGCGGGTCCACAACCCCCTTCATGAAGAAATCCTTCGTGGATAAGGTTGTTGCACAAGTCCAGGGGTGAATTGCCGAAGAAAGTGCCTCTTGGGTGAGCTTGCTCCACGAATCCACAACTCCCTCGGTGGAGAAACACTCCCTCAACCTCTCGTTCTCCGAGAATCTCTTATGAAATCAAAGACCTGTTCTTTGTGAACGCATGGACACCAGGGATAGTGTGTGTGTGTGTGATCCCAAGTAAAAAGACAGAAAGAGATGGAATAAAAGGGTTGACAGACCCATTATCCCATTTCAGACAGCTCTTTGGGATTTCGTCAGATAAGAAATGACAGAAGGAGGCCGCTATAGTCGGTAGCCAACTTCACTGGAAATGTAATTCGTGACGATGTAGTCGGTGGCCCCAAACCTCCTGACTCAGAATTCAGACTACGCTTCCTAAGCCTCTTAAATGCAAATTTAGATAAACGAGACTTTAATGTCGTCACAGAATTATCTGGTATGTTAAGCTATTTTTATTTCCTTTCTTCGTTTTTACTACGAATGATATTGGTCCAGCTCTTGGCTTTCTGAAAGTAGATGATGTAGATCCAACTCTTGGCTTTCTGATGATAGAGGCATAATAAATCAATATTTGGATCGTGAATGTATATATTCTAACTTAAGTCCTCTGTTCTTAGCAGTTCCTTGGGGGCTCTAGTCTTTTGAATGTACGGAGGGTAAAGTTTACATAATGGTTTCTCATGTATTGATAACTCTGTAAGAAACACGTTTTACAAACCGTGAATGGATGACTCTTCAGAAATGCACCTGACTCGTATTGTGTTGATGACTCGTGAGGAATATGTTCTACACTTGCTGTATTGATGGCTCGTAAGAGCCGCACGCTACACATATTGTGGAGATGAGTCGTAGCAACTTACGTTCAACACATTGATGACCATGCTTACCGAGAGGGAGGGGAAGCTGGGCAAAAGCTACAGGACCCCCCGTCCCCCTGCCCTTCGAGGACGAGGTGGTAATGAAATCCATGAAGATAGGAAGATCAAGATATTTTGGAAGGAGTTTGATAGTGTGCGAAAATCAAGAGAACAAATGGGGAACGTCGATGAAGTGGACAAAGAGGAAAGTGGTAACAGGTAGTGATGGAGTGAGGAGAAGATGGGGTGAGTATTTTGAAGGATTGTTGAATGCGTTTGATGATAGAGTGGCAGATGTAGGCGTGTTTGGGTCCGGGTGGTATGCGAAGTGAGAGTCATGGAAAGTAGTTTGGTGAAGAGAGAAGAGGTGACGAAAACCTTGCGGAAGATGAAATGTGACATGGCGGCTACAGTGGAGGTTAATGCAGTTGAATTTTTTCTGGAAGGTGGTGACTGTGATGCTGATTGGCTCGTTAGAATTTCTAGAGAATGTGTAGATCAGGTCTTTCCTATAAAGAATGTGTGTGAGAAATGCTTAGAGAAAGAGGAAGATTTGTATGTGGCATTTACAGATCTGGAGAAAGCATATGATAGTGTTGATAGAGATGCCTTTTGGAAGGTTTTAAGAATATATGGTGTTGGAGGAAAGCTGGTAGAAGTAGTGAGAAGTTTTTATCAAGATTATTAGGCGTGTGTACAAGTAAGAAGAGAGGAGAGTGAATGGTCCCAAGTGAAGTTTGGTTTGCAGCAGGAGTGTGTGATGTCACCATGGCTGTTTTATTTGTCTATGGATCTACTGACGCTACCTCTAGAACGCGGGAAACTGAGATCAAGTATGAAAGAGGGGAGGGGGAGGGGGGAGAGAATAAAGTAGCCAAACAAAAAATACAACAGAAAACAATTTTTGTAGAGGAAATTTTTTGTGGTCTTTCACGTGTGCGTCCTTCTCCCAGCCCCTCCTTCAGGACGGCTCTTAGAGGGCCATAAAATGCCAACCCATCCCCAGGGCCCATGTCAGCTCTCGGCGGCCCTGTTGATGACGCTTCAAAAAAAAAAAAAAAAATAGAGAAATATTCTTGGGAATTATAGCGACTGGTTTACGGCTTTTTATACTGAAGATGACTCCCGTGTCGTCGGGGCGTTCATCATCCGAATGATAATGATAACATTGTGTGTTGGTTATAATCTCTTGACTACTGCTACTAGTGACACAGATGGTTATGGATGAGGTGGGCAGCACCAGTGATGGGAGAGAGAGAGAGAGAGAGAGAGAGAGAGAGAGAGAGAGAGAGAGAGAGAGAGAGAGATGCAAATGGCGTGAAATATTTTGATTTGCAGTCGTGGCCAGCGAGTCGTTTGATAGTTGTCAGTTTTACTTCGAAGCTTGGAGGAGGCGGCACACTGCAGTATGACCTGTGATCACTGACGGTGAACCACGCTGATGAAGGGAAGATTTTTTTGGGACTATATATATATATATATATATATATATATATATATATATATATATATATATATATGTATATATATATATACACGCAATCGGGAAGAATTGGCGGATATGGAGGTCGAACTTCACGGTTCTGACGTGAGATGGTGACAGGCATTCTCGTACTATCCAAATATTGTTCATCTCTCTCTCTCTCTCTCTCTCTCTCTCTCTCTCTCTCTCTCTCTCTCTCTCTCTCTCTCTGTATATATATATATATATATATATATATATATATATATATATATATATATATGATATGATATGATATAGGTGTTACTGGACTCTGACTTCTCGAGGTTACGCCGCGAGGAAAAAGTCACCTTTAGCGAGGCTTGTGTCACTGAGGGTACAGGTCTCATCATAGAAACTCTCACTGTTCCACGTATATCCACTGTTCCAGGGTTCCTCCAGGGTGTGCCACCGTTGCCCAAGCAGTTCCTCCCACTCCAGTCTGTTTTCATAGGGTCTGTGTCGTTCATCTCTGCCTCAGTTCTGTGTCTCGGTTCCTTGCAGCATGACAGCTGCTGTTGCTCTTTCTCCCTTCCTCCCTCCCTCCCTCCCTCCCTGACTCTGAGCCTGGCGTTATTTGGTTTGTCAATGATTATCGTCACGTGTTATCGTATTATCTTCCTGCATCGCTTGTCTCACCGCCTCTTGTCTCTCTTCTTCCCCTCAGGTTCAGTTTGTAAACTGTCGCATTCCAGGTTTATCGTTCAATTTTTGTCTCTTATCTCTCGTGTCCAGTGTCGGCCTGTAATTTTCCCCACCTATCTACATAATTTGTCGTCGAGTCCCTGCCACTTGTCTCCCTCCTTCCTTGTCTCTCAGTTTTTCTCGTCTCACCTTCCAGGCTTGTTTCCCCCACTTCGTATCTCTTAGGTATTTTTTTTCAACTTCTCCAAAATCTCTTATCAAAACTGAGCTTCGAGTCTCTTAGAGATGAAACTTTAGTCTCTTATGTGAGCTCGGCCTCCAGTCTGTGTTTTGCATGAGATTTAATCCTCCAGTCACTCATGAGTTAAACCTCCAGTCACTCATTAGAATTAAACCTTCAGTCACTCATGAGTTAAACCTCGTCTCGTGAGTTAAACCTCCAGTCACTCGTGAGCCGCTCCTCCAGTCTGGAGAGTTGAACACATCTCATCCCTTATCGGAGCTAAACTGACACATTCATGGAAATCCCAACTGGGAGTGTGGTGGGAGGAGGAGCACTTCCTCACAGCGCCCAGGACTCCTGTGGAGACGGGACGTGGGTGGAAGCACCGAGGTGGGAGTATTGTAGGAGGAGGTGCGAAAAGTGCCAGGCCACCATACCCAGCGGTCGCACCCAAGGGTCGTACCGTCATATACCCAAGCGTTGTCCCGTCGCACGCAGTGATGGCTCCGTCGCATGCAATGGTCGCACCGTCGCACGCAAGGGTCGTACCGTCGTGTTTAAGGATCGACTCTCGTCCTTTGGATGTTAAATCCTTCAGTCCTTCACTTATGTCAGTGTCCTGTGGAAGCCAGAGGATGTGGGCGTGTTTTGCCACCGTTTCAACCTGAATGTGGAACACCTGGGTACAGTCTGATGTATCGGGAATTCCCTTTACAAATTACGATTCTGATAGATTACGATGTGTCGCTTACTGTGATGGAGACGTTTGCGGGCCTTAGTATCATGTGGTTTCGAGCAGAGACAATCAATATCCGCTACTTAATCTTGGCCTTGGTGTGTAGTGTCGTGTTAGCTGGTGATATTGCGGTGTTTGAACCACTGCATTTACTCTCACGGAAATAGTGTGTGCAGTTATTCACGGTGAATATTGTTGATATCCACAGGGAGGCAAGTGGAAAATGGAATCCGTGTATTGGAAAGTGTTAAGTGGGTAGGCACTGTTGAGGACGTAAGTAGGGAAGTGTCAAGTGGGAATTTTTGAGACAGTACGTGGTGGGTAATGTCACTTCGTATCATCACTGCTCAAGACGGTCTCAGAAGCCGGGAGGAACCTCATCGTGGGCCAGTAAGATGTCTGGTAGTTGGTTCCCTCTCGTATCTTGAGTCTTAATACACCAACACCTTGTGGAGTGAGGGACCTCGCCCTCGTGTTAAGGACTGCTGCTGCCCAAGAGACTATCTTGGCGTCGAAGACTATGTTTAGGGGGTCCTCTCTCTTTCACTCTCTCTCTCTCTCTCTCCCCCCCCCCCTCTTCAAGTCCCCCCATTATGCCTGCCATCTTCAGTGTTTTAATATTCCAGTTAAGTATGCAGCATCATGTATCGTCACCGTCCACACAGTATCCTCGCGAATACGGGCAATATTTGTGCCAGTGTCCGGGTTTACGAGGTCGGTGTGAGCCTTCGGTGTTTCTCTCGCTTTATTGGCCGCCTGTTTTATGCGCTCACGAATTTGATGACTCCGGGCCGAAAGGCTACCGTCCCCGCCGCGCCTTTGGGCCGAAACTCCCTCAGGGTTTGGACGAGCCCGAAGGCGTTATTGCTCCCGGCCGGGTAATGTCAGCCTGGCGAGGGTGTTTATGGGTGAGTGTGTGTGTGTGTGTATGTGTGTATCCCTGTTTTGTGCCGGGGTGTTGTGTGCGGGGAAGATGGTGCTGCGCAGAATGTCCGGAAGACTGATTTCAATAATGTCCGACGCGCACCCATCGGGGAGGCTGGGGAGAGGGCTGGTCCTTTGTGGGGAGAGAGAGAGAGAGAGAGAGAGAGGCCTGGGAGGAACTTGGGGTGGGAGAGAAGGGGTGGTGATGGTGGTGGTGTCGGAGGCATGTGGGAGATAACTGTACATACGTTCGCCTGTGGGAAACGTAGTGGTGTGTGGGGGGGTTGTACTGAGTCTTGTATGGAGGATAACAGGGACGACAGTGGCTGGAGACTGGGTGTCCTAGGCGACGTTTACAGCCTCTGTCGGAGGTCGGTGCTGTAGGGACGTATGTTAATACGCCTCGTAACGTTAGTGGAAAGTCTAATCTTGCTCGGACTTAGGAATTTAACCCCAAGTTGGAACGACGGAGTCCCCAGACTGTAGAACTTCCGTGAACGATGAAAACAAAAAGTAAGAGGGTTTTTTTTTCATTTCTTTTTTTTGTAGATATCTGTCGAGAACGTCGGGGTCCGCTACTGTTCAGCCTCTTTTCTTTTTCCGGGTACTTGGATACGTCGCAGTAGAGACTCCCTCCCCCTCCTGAACCTCTGCTGTATATATTAATGTAAAGAGAATAAAGGATGATTTACCCTGACGTGTACCCAAGCGTCCCACCAGGATGGGTTTGTTCTAAGCGGCAGTTTGGTGCAGTAACTGCTCACCACAGGAGTTGGTCGCAGACACACACACTGGGGAAGGCTGACTAAAGGGAAGACACGCATCCCCCGTAGCTTGTTAATATCCGCCGAGGGAGTGGAGGTAACGAAGCTCGTGAATTATTGAGGAAGGGATGAGTGGGGATCTGAGCTGGGCTGAGGGATGGGTGTTGAGATCCGATTAAGATAAAGGGTAGGTAAGGGACGGGAGATGGGAAGGAGGCGGGCTCTCCTAGGATGGGTAGGGGATCGGCTGGAAAGGGAGACAGGGAAGGAAGGAGGCAAAATGATTGATTGGACTGGGTGTCTGGTTTGCTGTGTTGGGTGGGTGGGAGTCTGGCTGGTCGCCTGCATGGTTGACACATAAACGAGTATGACAGGTACGAAGGCAGATTGACAGATGAAAAACGAACGTCGTTTTTAGGAGATATACATCCAGCTGTTTGTGTACCATGGAAGTCTGTCCGAAAATGTACGAAAAAAACATAATAAAAAAAAAGAGGAAACGTCGGAGTTTGTACGCTATGTCCGGCTTTCCATAGATGGGTGGTGCAAGGTGGACGCCTCGCCTACCTGACCCTCTACTCGCCTGAGTGTTCAAGACTCCATCACTACACCACCACCACCAGCACCACCAGCAGCAGCGGTGGTCGAAGCATGTGATGGATAACTGTACGAGACGGGCGGGATGTTTGGCTGTGACCCAGCCAGGCGCTTCGGGGTCGTGTCTGGCTGGCACGAGAGAGGAACGATGAAGCGTATCAGGGATTGTCACGGGGAACAGCGAAGGGGAGGGTAGTGATAAGGAGGGGATTCATCATAATCTAGTAAACGAGAAGGTGATGGGGTTAACACCATAGTCATCTGTGATGATGGAGTTTTGAAGATATAGAGATGAGGAAGTAGTGATTTGTGGTAACCTATTTGTGCTATACGGGGAGAAGGTTTTACGCTCATCCTTCCCTCCCCCCCAACTCATGGAGTTTTGTATGCCGTCCACATGTATTATTTCCTCGTTCGTTTTATTCCAATCGTCCACCGCTCACACTATAAATGTACTACTTTACATCCAGTTAACAAATTTCTTATTTTACTTCGTGTTATGACCTCAGGTTGTTCTGTCCTGACATCTTTTGGAGACGTGTTCACTATGTACAACGTTAAGTTGAGTTAAAAGCTTAAAGGTTGTGGTCATGTGTCTCATCACTCTTTTCTCTTCAGCAATGGCCAAATTTTAAGGCCTGTAGCCTTTCCCTGTAACTCGGCTCTCATATTTCCGGTATCATCTGTGTTCCCTCCCTTCTTCTTGCTTCTTCAGGTGCAGTACCCAAACTTAGCGTAGCTTTGGTCTTATTTAGGACGCGAGCAACTTGCTGAGTATTTCTTTGTGTACATACATGTGTGTGTGTGTGTGTGTGTGTGTGTGTGTGTGTGTGTGTGTGTGGCCTGAATGAGCCAGGAGATGCAGTGAGGACGCCCCATCAGTCTCGCCAATGACCGAGCCTCACGCCAGAGGAAAGCCATCATTGGAAAACCACACGAACATACACATGTCAGGCGAGATGAACCCGTGTCCTGGGTGTTGAGGTGTAACATACGCCCAGCCTGGGATAGTCATCCGTGTTCCCACAGCTTAAGCTGGGGTCAAAGTCTCTCTCTCTCTCTCTCTCTCTCTCTCTCTCTCTCTCTCTCTCTCTCTCTCTCTCTCTCTCTCTCTCTCTCTCTCTCTCTCTGTGCAGAGGCTCCCGGGTTGATTTAACTACTTAAACTGCGTCGGTAGTAATTACCGGCATCAGGCCGGGGAGGGGTGGTGGGGGGCATCATGAAGCCGCCCACGGTACGTCAGGTTTCTTACAAGAGGAGCCGAGTTTGTGTTCTTATCCGTGAATCACACACGGACGGATGAGGGGGAGGTGATGGCTTCTTCAGGTAGGTTAGGATAGCCTCGTTAATGGCGGACGACAGCTTGTTGTGCAGTTAATGCTGCTCAGGGTAAGACATGACGTCGGGTGATTTTTAAGACCCCTAGACTTTGCAAGGTGCGTTGGAGGTCATTGTCAAGGCATCACACACACACACACACACACACACACACACACACACACACACACACACACACACACACACAAACCGTTACGCCATTGATACGAGGTAATACTGAGGGAGACAAAGCAAAAGAACGGGTAGTACGCGGAACAACCCGCGCTGCTGAACGGCTTGTGTTGACTGTGAACACGGCTGGGAGAGATCATGAGACCAGAAATGGGTTCTTCATGTTTGCCGGTATTTTTTCCAAAACTTTTGGCGCGGAGGTTTTGAGTGGGCCATTTGAAATACTAATGACCTGACTTAGGAGAGTTTCCGTCCTAAACTTGTTTTCCGACCATTTATTAAACTTTACAGAAGTAGGGACGAAAAATGGGGAAAATGTTGTGTGTGTGTGTGTGTGTGTGTGTGTGTGTGTGTGGGTGTGTGTGTGGGTGTGTGTGTGTGTGGGTGGGTGTGTGTGTGGGTGTGTGTGGGTGTGTGTGTGTGTGTGTGTGTGTGTGTGTGGGTGTGTGTGTGTCTACTGTGGAGTGTGTGGGGCGGCGTGGTGTGTGGGGGTGGAAGATAGTGGGATTTCTGAGTAATGTCCCACACCCACCGCCCACACTACATCCTCTGTCAGGGGAACTTGTTTCCCCGGTAATGTGGTGGTCGGGAGGGTTGTAAGGGATGGTGGTGAGTGAGGGAGGAGGGTTGTTGTGGTGGTGACGAATGGTGGTGATGTTGGTGGTGTGTGTGGAGGAGGGAGTATTGTGGTGGTCGTGACGAGTCTTAACTGTGTTGGTAACGGGTGCTGCTGTTGGTGATGGGTGATAGTGTTGGTGATGGGTGATGGTGTTGGTGATGGGTGATGGTGTTGGTGATGGGTGATGGTGTTGGTGATGGGTGATGGTGTTGGTGATGGGTGTTGTTGTTGGTGATGGGTGATGGTGTTGGTGATGGGTGATGGTGTTGGTAACGGGTGCTGCTGTTGGTGATGGGTGATGATGTTGGTGATGGGTGATGATGTTGGTGATGGGTGCTGCTGTTGGTGATGGGTGCTGCTGTTGGTGATGGGTGTTGTTGTTGGTGATGGGTGATGCTGTTGGTGATGGGTGCTGCTGTTGGTGATGGGTGCTGCTGTTGGTGATGGGTGTTGTTGTTGGTGATGGGTGATGCTGTGTTGGTGATGGGTGCTGCTGTTGGTGATGGGTGCTGCTGTTGGTGATGGGTGTTGTTGTTGGTGATGGGTGATGGTGTTGGTGATGGGTGATGGTGTTGGTAACGGGTGCTGCTGTTGGTGATGGGTGATGATGTTGGTGATGGGTGATGATGTTGGTGATGGGTGATGGTGTTGGTGATGGGTGATGGTGTTGGTGATGGGTTTTGCTGTTGGTAGCGGTTGATGTTCTTGGTGATGGGTGTTGTTGTTGGTGATGGGTGTTGTTGTTGGTGATGGGTGATGCTGTTGGTGATGGGTGTTGTTGTTGGTGATGGGTGTTGTTGTTGGTGATGGGTGATGCTGTTGGTGATGGGTGTTGTTGGTGATGGGTGATGATGGTGGTGATGGGTGTTGTTGTTGGTGATGGGTGTTGTTGTTGGTGATGGGTGTTGTTGTTGGTGATGGGTGTTGTTGTTGGTGATGGGTGTTGTTGTTGGGATGAGTGTTGTTGTTGGTGATGGGTGATGCTGTTGGTGATGGGTGTTGTTGGTGATGGGTGATGCTGTTGGTGATGGTTGTTGTTGTTGGTGATGGGTGTTGTTGTTGGTGATGGGTGTTGTTGTTGGTGATGGGTGATGCTGTTGGTGATGGGTGTTGTTGTTGGTGATGGGTGTTGTTGTTGGTGATGGGTGATGCTGTTGGTGATGGGTGTTGTTGGTGATGGGTGATGATGGTGGTGATGGGTGTTGTTGTTGGTGATGGGTGTTGTTGTTGGTGATGGGTGTTGTTGTTGGTGATGGGTGTTGTTGTTGGTGATGGGTGTTGTTGTTGGGATGAGTGTTGTTGTTGGTGATGGGTGATGCTGTTGGTGATGGGTGTTGTTGGTGATGGGTGATGCTGTTGGTGATGGTTGTTGTTGTTGGTGATGGGTGTTGTTGTTGGTGATGGGTGATGCTGTTGGTGATGGGTGTTGTTGTTGGTGATGGGTGTTGTTGTTGGTGATGGGTGTTGTTGGTGATGGGTGATGCTGTTGGTGATGGTTGTTGTTGTTGGTGATGGGTGATGCTGTTGGTGATGGGTGTTGTTGTTGGGATGGGTGTTGTTGTTGGTGATGGGTGATGCTGTTGGTGATGGGTGTTGTTGTTGGTGATGGGTGTTGCTGTTGGTGATGGGTGTTGTTGTTGGTGATGGGTGTTGTTGTTGGTGATGGGTGATGCTGTTGGTGATGGGTGTTGTTGTTGGTGATGGGTGATGCTGTTGGTGATGGGTGTTGTTGTTGGTGATGGGTGTTGTTGTTGGTGATGGGTGTTGTTGTTGGGATGAGTGTTGTTGTTGGTGATGGGTGTTGTTGGTGATGGGTGATGCTGTTGGTGATGGGTGTTGTTGTTGGGATGGGTGTTGTTGTTGGTGATGGGTGTTCTTGCTGGGATGGGTGCGTTGTTGGTGATGGGTGTTGTTGGTGATGGTTGTTGTTGTTGGTGATGGATGACGTTGTTGGTAATTGGTGTTGTGGTGGTGATGGAGGCGATAATGGTGAAGGATCTGCTGGTGAAGGTGGTTCTGTTGATGACCCATTGTGTTCTTGATGACTGGTTGTGATCTTGATGACTGGTTGTGATCTTGATGACTGGTTGTGATCTCTGGTGTAGGAGAGTGATGATGATGATGTGTGAGTATGTTGTTAACGTTGGTTGTAGGTTTACAATGATAGTTAATAGTGACTGGCTAGTTGGCTGGCTGGTTTTATTTGTACTTGAGGCCCCTCCATCGACTTCCAGGGTCATTCAGAGCCGTCAACGTCAGGTTATAACCACCAGTCGACAAGACCTGAACAACATCTTAGATTGTGACAGATGAATTTCAGAACCACACACATTCTGTCTGTGGCCCGATTATGTATGGTAGTGGTGGTAGTTGGTGGTTGATGAGGTGTGGACACATGGTTACATTAAACAATGTCTTGGGTTACGGCTGTGGTAACAATGTATGGGAAACCTAGATAGCTGTGCAGTCTGACAGAGCATTGGATACTTGGACAGCTGTGTGGTATGGCAAACTTTGACAGCTGTGTGGTAATGGAAACCTGGACAGCTGTGTGGTATGGGATACTTGGACAACTGTGTGGTAT
This sequence comes from Panulirus ornatus, assembly GCF_036320965.1. Taxonomy (NCBI): domain Eukaryota; kingdom Metazoa; phylum Arthropoda; class Malacostraca; order Decapoda; family Palinuridae; genus Panulirus; species Panulirus ornatus. The sequence continues at coordinate 21,142,918 of NC_092230.1, read as the reverse complement.
GGCAAACTTGGACAACTGTGTGGTATGGCAAACTTGGACAACTGTGTGGTATGGGATACTTGGACAACTGTGTGGTATGGGATACTTGGACAGCTGTGTGGTATGGCAAACTTGGACAGCTGTGTGGTATGGGATACTTGGACAACTGTGTAGTGTTTCACTGTTGTTTCATCTTTGATGATTATGATGTGTACAGTAGGAAAAGGTGTTACGAGGCGTTTTTCCGTGTTACGAGATGGTCACGGTGGGTGTTTATAGCAGCGTCACACACACACACACACACACACACACACACACACACACACGCCGTCACAGAGGGTCATCACTCCCGGGGCAGCAATACACAGAGGCCAGGTAGTGAGAGGAGCGTTTCGGCTTAAGTGATCAGCTTGCGACATCTCTAAAGGCGCTTTCGGCATCACTCGGGAGCTCACGGTATTACCGGTGCGTGCAGCATCACTGGAGCTTACAACATTACTGAGGAGGCTCGGGCATCCTTAAGCAGCTTGCTGCATCTCCCCGCAGGCTGCAGCATTATCTATGCTGCTTGCAGCATCGCTTAGCAGATTGTGGCATCGCTGAGCAGCTTGCAACATCACTGAGCAGTTTGCAACATCGCTGAGCAGTTTGCAGCATCCCTGAGCAGATTGTGGCATCGTTGAGCAGTTTGTGGCACCATTGATTGGTTTACAGCCTCTGTGAACCGAGTCTTGCCATCGGTGACCAATGTGCAGCATTACCGGACAGCTTGCAGCAGCGGTGAACAGCTTGGAATATCTGTGAGTAACTAGCTGCATCGTCGGAGGGGTTTGCTTGTCTCAGCCGCGCCAGTCTTGCAATATCAGTTCGCACCTTGCAGCACCACTGAATACCTTGCAACACCATTGAACAGCTTGCAGCGTGAGGGTACAGTGTGTTGCGACCATCTCGCAGCATCAGTAAACAGTTCTCAGTTATGTGTGGGTTCTTTTACAAGCAGCCCAGCACATCCAGAGTGACCATGGTCCACACACAGACACCTTCGTCTGTGTGTGGAGTAGTAGTTAGGAGGGCGGTACAGGGCTACGATAAGGCGAGCTTGTCTTTCCGTGGTGGTTGCCTGCTTCCTTCACCCTCCCACAGAGGTGGTTGCATACCCCCCACCTCCCTTGCCTCCCCGCCCCTGTAGCCCGTTCCCTCCCCCCATGATTCTCTCAGTCCGTCTTCTGCAGCACCATCGGCCTCTTCCTCCTACAGTAGATGACCTGCCTCTTGGCGACGTGAACGATCCATTCTGTAGCCAGGCTTCATCGATAGCACCTCCTCCTTCAGTAGCCTCATTCCCACTCCCGTTTGATTAACGTCTCTTCCCCCTCCCTTTGGATGAACGCCCCTTCCCCCACCAACACTAGAACCATCTCCTCCAGTAGCCGCTCCCCCTCCCCCTTCCCTTCCATTAGATAAACACCCTTTCCCCCACCAATACTATCGCCATCTCCTCCAGTAGACTCCCCGTTATTTGACTAACACCCCTTCCCCAACACCATTAGCACCACTTTCATCAGTAGCCTTCACCTCCTCCACCTCCGCCCCACCCCATATGAGTAACACCTTCCCTGCCTGGTGGTGGACACCAGCATCTCCACCACCAGTCCAGAGGCCCCACCAGCAGTAGCGACCCCCTTCCCCACCGAGGACATGCTGCACCCTCCCTAAGACATGCCAAACCCTCTTTCCCCAGGACGTGCCACACACCTCACCTGCCCCAGGTCATACCACCAGCCCGCCCAGGACATGCCAGTCTCCCTCCTCCCCACCACAGAGATGGGTCGCCATAAATATGTTATAAGGATTTAAATCTGGAGGATCCCGGGGCACCGAGGGGCCAGTAGTGTCACCATGGACGGTGCCACCACCCAGGCTCTCATGCCTCGCTCCTGCCTACAAAATATATACAGTGCCACTTATCCTGCCGCCCGGGAGTAATGGCACTGGCGCTCTAAAGGGGGAGGGGAAGGAGAGGGATGGTTGGTGACACTCTAGCAAGGGAGGGGAAGGAGAGAGGTGGTGGTGGTGGTGGCGGCACTGTATCGGTGATGGGGAAGGAGAGAGGTGGTGGTTGTGGCACTGTATCGGTGATGGGGAAGGAGAGAGGTGGTGGTGGTGGCACTGTAGCAGGGGAAGGGAAGGAGAGGAATGGTGGTGGGGAAGGAGAGAGGTGATGGTTGGTGGCACTGTAGCAGGGGAAGGGAAGGAGAGGAATGGTGGTGGGGAAGGAGAGAGGTGATGGTTGGTGGCACTGTAGCAGGGGAGGGAAAGGAAAAGCGGTGGTGGTGGTGGCGCTCTAGCAGGGGAAGGGGAGGTCCTGGTCATGAAATGAAAGGTAGAGAGAACTTTCGTTGGAAAATAGTATTACCGCGTACACTATGGAGGGGGAGGGAGGGGGAGTGCCACTAACAGTAACGGGGAATGGGAAGGGGGGCAATGACAGTTAGGGGTAAGTACCCCGGAGTATGGGGGAGAGAGGCAGGGCCCTTGGCAATGGGCAGTAAGTAATACCCTTATTATTGGGGTGGGAGGGGGAAGAGAAGGTTGCACCACATACTACTCTCTGGGGAAAGTTTTTTTTTTTTTTACCACTGGTGGTGAACCCCTGATAATCTAGGGGAAGGTCTTGTACCAGTGACTCTCTAGGGGGGTGGGGGGGTTATACCACTGACTCATAGGGGAAAGTTTTTTTTTTTCACCACTAACTGTCTGGGGAGGGATGGTTGGGGGGCGGGATGGTTTTGTACCACTGACTGTCTAGAGGGAAGGTTTTATACCAATAACACAATGGTGTAAGGTTTGTATACCTGACTGTCTGTGGGAAGGATTTGTACCATCAACTCTCTAGTTAAAGTTTTGTTCCATTTAAACAAGAAAATATTTACACCACTGACTTTGGGAAATGTTTTGTGTCACGTTGTAAGAAAGGTTTTGTGTCACAGACACTCTTCGGGGAAGGTTTTTACGTCTGACTCACTGGGGAAGTTTTTTTTTTCTAACCACTGACGCATTAGATGAAGGTCTTGTATCACTTAGACGTTGGAGGTGTTGCACCACTGGCTTCTTGGGGGAGGATTTCGTACCACAGACACTCTGGGGTAAAGTTTTACACCACTGACACTATGAGAAAGGTTTTCAAGCACACACTCTGGTGAAGATCTTTTTTTTTATTCTTTTTTTTTCCCTCCACTGACTCAATTTGGGAGAAGGTTTTGTGCTACCGGCACTCTGGGGGAAGATTGAGTAACACCGAGACTCTCTGGGGAGAAGGGACCTGATAGACGTAATGGAAAAGTGCAGATGTCTCTGGGGGACTTTGTAATACAGGTGTGTGGATGATTGTGCTACAGGTGTGGTTGATACTTGTGTGACAGGTGTGGGGGTGATTGTCTTACAGTTTGGTTGTTGCTTGTATAACAGGTATGATTTTTGCTTGTACAGGTGTGTTGGGTGCATGAGTTTTAGGTGTGGTGTTTGCTGGTGGTTCACACCTACGGGAATGCTTGCACTATAGGTTTGGGGTGCTTGTAGTACAGGTATGTGTTGGGGGGGAGGTGCTTGTAGTACAGATGCGGAGGTTGCATTTAATACGGGTATGAAAATGTTTATAGTGCAGGTGTGAAGGTGCTTGTGATACAATTTCGAGTACACTGGACAAGTGCCTACAAAATGTACTAGTCCAGGCCAGGCTATAGGGGGGCCCTGTGGGTCTGCGAGCTGCGGCTTCCAGCAGCTTGGTCGACCAACGACCCAGTCCAGCAGCCTGGGCTGTGGGGAGTGAAGATTTCCAAAGACTTCATCAGTCGTAGGGGAGGTGTTCGCAGTACTTGTGAGGGTGCTTGTAGTTCACGTGTGGAGGTCATTTTAGTCCAGTTATTTTGATCCTTGTAGTACAAGTATTGGAATGTTTGTCGTACTAGGTGTGGTCATTGATCGTACCGCTGGTTTGGAAGCTGGTCATAGTGCAAGTATGTGGGTGCTTGTAGTACGGGTGTGGAGTTGCTCGTAATGCAGGTGTGGAGGTGCCTGTAGTACAGGTGTGTTAGTTGCTTGTGGTACAGATGTGGGGAGTGCTTGTTGCAAAGATACGTTGATGCTTGTAGGACAGGTGTATGGATGCTTGTAGTACAGGTGTAGGAATGCTTGAAGTACATTTGTGAGGATCCTTGTAATGCAGCTGGTGCAGATTATGTAATCCCCACACAGATTATATGTATAGCTCTACACACAGCAGCTTGATGGTGTATGTAATACACACACAGCTGGTGCAGTAGGTGTATACAGTCCTTGCACAGCTCGGCAAGCCTACATCTGTATCGTATAACTCATACAGTTGGTCAAGATGCTATATATACATAAACCCTGAACAGCTAGTGTAGATGGTTTATGTCATTCCCACACAGCTGGTGCAGGTGTACATAATCAACTCACATCTGGTGCAGATGGTGTGTATTGTGTTTATAGACCATACACAGCTGGCGAAAATGATGTATATGATCCTAACACAGTTGATGTAGTTGGTGTGCATAATCCTCACGCAGATGGCGCACAGCCACGGCAGAGGGTGTATTCACCCATAGGTGGTGCAGTCTTCTTATGCCACAGATGGAGAGGTGATGAGGAGATAACCAACTGGAGGAAGGAGTTGCCTCGGAGTGTTCTTCGGGAGCCTTGGCCCCCGCCCCCCCCCCACACACACACACACACACACACACACACACACACACACACACACACACACACACACACCAGCCTGGGCCTGTTGGGCAAGGTCATTGGTCAACCAAGCTGTTGCAAGTCGCAGCCCCAGCAGGCCCACATAGCCGCCACAGCCAGGGAGGCCAGGCACACTTTCGCATATGGTCAAGCCACTGCTTGAATGTCTCCACTGTGCATTTCGTAGTGTTACCAATCATGGAAAGCAATTTGATGAGAGAACTTGGGCCCCGGATGTTGTTCTCTCTCTCTCTCTTTCTTTGTGCTTGTCGCGTCTTTTAATTTTAGAGGTGATATTTTATAGTTTATGCCTGTCGTGCCTGTATGGCATTATTTTCGAGTTTAGTGCTGGGATCATGCCTTTTAGGATTTTCCTTTGTGTAGACGGTGATATACGTCTCCCGCCTGCGCTCTAGAACGTACGGCATCTGTGATTTTAGCCTTTCCCAGTAATTCGGTTCCTTTACCTAGTGATTATGGTCCGTGAAAGATCTTTGATTACTTTCTAATTTCTGCTCTTTCCCTCGCGTTGTATGCTGTTGTCACCGCACAGCAATATTCTGTTCTTGGGAGTGTTAAAGGCGCCTCAAAGAGGGCCTTCGTTAGTGAATACTTCCTCGCTTGTTTTGAAAGTCCGCAGGATCCATCCTACCATCTTTATGGACGAGACAACTGTTGCTCTGTTTATGTTCGATGAAGTTAAGATCCTCATACATCGTTGCACCGAGATCTCTTACATGGTTATCGCCTTATTCACCCTTCATTTGTTATCAGTTGGCCTGATTCATTGAAGGTTCTCGAAGTCAATGTTAACATTGTTTATGTTTTATCTTTGCAAGCGTTTTATTTGTTGATTCGGATTTTCGACATTCTAAATATCTTTGGTTTCGCTGAATTTTTATTTTTGGAATTTTTGATGTAATCTTCATTTGGTGATCTGGAGTTACAACTCTGTTAACTTTATTTTACTTGATTTGCATAATGGATTTCATCTTTCGAGTGTGATTTTTTTCATTTTTGCTCTTATGATTGTCATCTTCGTGTCCTTTAGGTTGGGTTTTAGGTCTTTGACTGTATTTATTATATATTTATTTATGTATTTATTGTAACTTTTACTTTCTGGTTATGTTTGTTTTCTTCTTTAATCGTCCCTTTGTACGTTCCGGATGTTATCAGTTCATCAGCAGCTTCAGGCTTCGGATTCGTTGAACTTCGTACATTGTTTCGTTTAGTTCGACAATTATTATGTTAGCTTCTCGTTTGATTAGGAATTTGGTGCCTTTTAGTTTGAGTGAATTTGTGTCTCGGAGTCTCGTTTCGAACACGTTCGTTGTACTGAATCGCGTTTCGGAGTCGTGATTGTTTCGAAGCGTTTCGTTATCCTGAATTTGTGTTTCGTAGTCTTGAATGTTTTGGTCGCCATTTAAATGTTTTAGTGTGAGTGTGAGTGTGTGTGTGGGTCGAGAAGTGTTATCGAGGACTGCCTCCCACCTACCCCTTGTTCTCTAAGTGTGATCGCGCGCTCAGTTTGCCCGAGATTTTGGTCCATGTGAGCGTTTATTAATGCCGCGCGATAATTCACGGGGATGCAGGTGCCAACGGTAGCCAGCCTGTTTATATACGGTTATTAATCTGAGCTCCATAACTCAGGGGGACAGCGAGTGTAAGGCGGCGAAGGGTGGGGGTGGGGGTGGGGGAGGTTAGGGGAAGGAGGTGGGTGGAAGAGAGGAGGGAGGGAAGGAGGGCAGTAAAAGACAACTGGCCAAAAGGGAGGAAAAAAAGAGAAAAATTGTTCGAGGAACTGAAGCAACAGAAAGAGAAATGGGTAAGGTGGAGAGGATGGCGCAGGAGAGACAATAGTGGGAGAGTATGATACAGCAGCAGTAACAGTGGTGCAGGAGGATGATGCAGCAGCAACAGTGGTGCAGGAGGATGATACAACAGCAGTAACAGTGGTGCAGGAGGATGATACAGCAGCAGTAACAGTGGTGCAGGAGGATGATGTAGCAGCAGTAACAGTGGTGCAGGAGTATGATACAGCAGCAGTAACAGTGGTGCAGGAGGATGATGTAGCAGCAGTAACAGTGGTGCAGGAGGATGATACAGCAGCAGTAACAGTGGTGCAGGAGGATGGTGCAGCAGCAGTAACAGTGGTGCAGGAGGATGATGCAGCAGCAGTAACAGTGGTGCAGGAGGATGGTGCAACAGCAGTAACAGTGGTGCAGGAGGATGATGCAGCAGCAGTAACAGTGGTGCAGGAGGATGATGCAGCAGCAGTAACAGTGGTGCAGGAGGATGATGCAGCAGCAGTAACAGTGGTGCAGGAGGATGGTGCAGCAGCACTGACAGTGGTGCAGGAGGATGATGCAGCAGTACTGACAGTGGTGCAGGAGGATGGTGCAGCAGCACTGACAGTGGTGCAGGAGGATGGTGCAGCAGTAACAGTAGTGGGCAAGGATTTTTATGCAGCAGTAATACCAGGGGACGAGGGTTGGTGGTGGTGGTGCAGTAATAACACTGGGAAGAGATGATAGCAGAAGTAGCAGTAGTGAGGCTGGTTTATTGCAGCGGGGAACAGCTCTTATGAAGGCCTGAGGCAACAGAAGTAGCCGTGGCCTGTGTAGCAGCAGCAGCAGACCACTGCAGTGGGTGGGATATGCGCAGTGGAAAGAGATGGAACAGCAGTGGTAACAGTAGGGTGGGAGGGAAAGCTCTGTTGACACACTGTGTCCAACAGCAGTAGCTGGGGCGTCCTGACTGGCATAAACTGGCGTGTTTGTGTCCAGACGACACAAGTCACAGCTGCTGTGAGGAGGCGCGGCAGTAGCAGCGAGCCATCTCCGTCATCTCGGCTGCACAGGAGGGAGACGTGAGGGGCGAAGCAGCGCCGACAGTAGCACCGAAGGGCCCTATCGTGTGTGGTTGACGCCTACGTCATCTTGTAGAGGACGGGAGGTGTTAGGGTGATATGGCATTGACAGCGGCGCTACAGGGCTGGGCTTGCTGTGTGTTGAGATCCACATCCACGTAGCTTGAATATCCAGCAGGAATGTTACATATGCCGGAGGCGCAGATGCCTCGAGTGCTGCCTCATACGGGGACAGTAGAACAGTACAGGGGGGAGGTTATGACGCGCCTGTAGCAGCAATCAGCGGGACCTATAACCTGATCCGACTCCAGACATTCGCGTGCAGCACGTTTACGAAGTGACGTATCAGTGGATATCTGCTGTGGAACAGCACGAGCAGTAATAGACGATCGACAGCATCTAGGAGGCTGTTAGATGTAGGGAAACGACCCGTCGTAACGGCAAACAACCCGCAGAAGATGGGTATTGTGTCTCCCGCGTCGCACGACAGACGTAGAAGGGGGGGATTGCTCCCCCCATGGTCGACCTCGTCTCAGTCTTCGTCATGCGTCCGTCCTTCGTCAGGAGTCGCACGCGTTAACCCTCAGCAAAACCTTCGATCCCCAGCTTGAAAAGTGTTTAAAGTTGCTTCCCAGCGACCAATGCCGTAAGACCTAATGACCGTAGTTTGGAAATTTGCCAGAGTTATGCCCATTATAAATAGGTTTAACCTGGATGTTACCTGGCCTCATAGATTGAAGAAAATTTCACCTCTGGCCTTGCTCCTTAATTGTATACACCTGTTTTTTTTTGGTGATTTTATTTTATTCATTTTTTTTTTTCCTAAAACTATGTTTTCATGGATTTTCCTTCCACTGCCAGTAACTATGACCGCACTGCAGGGGGACAAGTGTTCCATGGAAAGCCACGCTGGTAAACAGGAGCAGTTCGCCTGGAAGGTCAGAATGCAGAGCTCGGTGGCAGATGGCCTTTATCATCATCGCCGGACATTGTATGACGAAGACAGTAGCTTGTAATGCTGTAAGGGGACGATACAAAACGGCAGATGCCTGTAATACTCTGTATCAATACATAGTCACAACGTTTATCCGCCTGTAGTCATAGCTGATGGTCTGTAACGATGGCTGCCATCCTGTAACAGCAGGTGGTCGCCTGTAACAGCACCTCGTAACATGTTACAGCAGCTGATGGCTTTTGATAACATCTGTTAACGTATTCAGAGGAATACAGAGTGATTCAAACAGCATCAGACCTCCTTTTGTGGCTGTTTATGATAGCGGAATACATCAGAAACTCACAAATTAGTGTGGTTGAAGCTAAAAAATGTACAGGCAGTTCAGAGAGAATAACATGCTAATTGTCATTGTGATTAAGGAGGCGCAAATGATACAAGTCGTGGACTTGAAGCGAATTATTTGTCGTGTCTATTCTCAAACGTATGTAGAGTACTGCTGTCAACCACTGTAATTGGCAAATCATTCCATATGTTAACAATCCTGTGTAAGAAAAAGTGCTTCGCCTCATTCAAGGTCAATCGTTTGCCCAAGATTTGGTGTCCATGACCGCGAATGAAATGAGAAGGCTCAAGTCTCAGTTAGTTTGTCAGGTCAAGATGATCAAAGTCTTTGATAATTTTGAATACTTGGATTTGATTACCACTTATCTTTCTCTCTCTTTTTTAAACTAAATAGATTCCAATCATTTAATCGGCTCTCACAAGATTTCTTTCTCAACCCGGGAGCCTTATTGTTGGCTGGACGCTATGCTTTCTCCTCCCTGTGTCTTTTTTTTTAGGTTGGATGACCAAAAGTGAACTCAGTATTCAAGATGACGACGAACCAATGACTGTTCGAAAGAGTGAGGATGATTTCTGTAGACTATGAAATAGTCTGGCTCTTTCCACCGCTTCTGCGCACTGGTCACTTAGTTTCAGTGGGAAATCTTCGTCCTCATTTTCCTTTGCCTTTTGCTGGCCAGTGGAGTTCATACTGTAGCTTGCCTCTTCGTGTTTACTACCGATGTGTAAAACTTTGCAGTTATCGATATTAACATCCATTTGCCAACCACGAACCCGGTCCATCAGCTTATCTGTCAGTTTTAAGCTGTAGACGTTCATGTTCATGTGTAGACTTATTTCCCAGCTTAGTATCACAGCTAATGTTTTGATATCTTGCTATGTAGTGTATGATTAATGATGTCTTGGATTTCTACGAGAAGGAGAACCGGTTCCTAGACTGATCCTTGTGGCAATCCACTTGATACGTCTGACCAGTCCAATGCTTTACGATTTATCACAGTTCTTTGGTAATATCACAAGTCAACCAAATTCCTATCCACCGAAGTGCAGCCACATCAATGCCATGTGATTGGATGACATCGACTGCTTTACTTTCGTCATGCATGTTAATTGTGTCATGCAATAGATCAGTCAGATGTATCAGACGTGAGCAGTGTCGGCGACAGCAATTCTGAGAATCGTAAAGTTGCCTTCCTGTGAATGGTTTACAACTCTTGAATGATGGTTTCCAAATAGCAGCAGCTGGTGTCCTGTAAGAACAGCTGGTAGCATATAGCAACAGCTGGTGACCTGTAGCAACAGCTGGTAGCATATAAGAACAGCTTGTTGCCTATAGCAACAGCTGATGACATATAACAGCTGTTAATTCGTCGTAGCAGCTGGTAGCATATAATAGCTGGTGGCCTTTTAGCAACAGCTGAGAGAGAGTATATATGAACAGCTGCTGGCCTCTAGCAACAACTGGTAGCATATAAAAACAGATGGTGGCCCTTAGCAACAGCTGCTAGCATATAAGAACAGCTGATGGTGGTGTAGCAAAAGCTGGTAGGATATAAGAACAGCTGATGGTCTGTAGCAAAAGCTGATAGTATATAAGAATAGCTGCGTCCGTATCACAGCAGCAGTACGGAGGCCTGTAGCAGCGCCAGCAGCAGCAGAGTGGCCTGCGGCAGCAGCAGCAGCAGTAAGAGCGACAGCAGGAGGCATGGAGCAGAGGCAGGGGGGTGTGCTGGAGCGGCGGCCTGCATGAGACAGACAAGAGCTGGTCTGCCGCAACACCATCCTACTGGAAGCCCTGCCGCCAGCCTACTCAATTATGCAAATCCACACTCGCAAAAACCCACACGCTGGCCCCTCCTCCCAGCCGTGGGTGGTGGTGGTGGTGGCCGGGCCCTCGGCATCAGTCCAGAGTGAGGATAGGGCCCTTGAGCGCCAGCCCTGGGTGAGGAGGGGGCCCTTGAGCGTCAGTCCTGGGTGAGGATAGGGGGCCCTTGAGTGCCAGCCCTGGGTGAGAAGGGGGGGCCCTTGACTGCTAGTCTTGGGTGAGGATGGTGCTATCACCACCAACCTTAGTTAAAGACAGGGCCCTCGGGACTAACCCCTGCTAATGATGGGGCCCTCAGCCCCAACTTTGCGTGGGGGTAAGGCCTTGGGCACCAATTGTGGCTTGACGGTAGATGGGTTAGAGATCCCCTCAACACCAAGGAGAGGTGCGGGTCCTCAACACTGACCCTGGGAGAAGTGCGGGCCCTCAACACTAACCCTAGGAGAAGTGAGGGCCCTCAACACTAACCCTGGGAGAAATGCGGCCCCTCAACACTAACCCTAGGAGAAGTGCGGGCCCTCAACACTAACCCTAGGAGAAGTGCGGGCCCTCAACACTAACCCTGGGAGAAGTGCGGGCCCTCAACACTAACCCTGGGAGAAGTGCGGGCCCTCAACACTAACCCTGGGAGAAATGCGGGCCCTCAACACTAACCATAGGAGAAGTGCGGGCCCTCAACACTAACCCTGGGAGAAGTGCGGGCCCTCAACACTAACCCTGAGAAGTGCGGGCCCTCAACACTAACCCTGGGAGAAGTGCGGGCCCTCAGCACTAACCCTAGGAGAAGTGCGGGCCCTCAACACTAACCCTGGGAGAAGTGCGGGCCCTCAACACTAACCCTGGGAGAAGTGCGGGCCCTCAACTCTAACCCTGGGAGAAGTGCGGGCCCTCAACACTAACCCTAGGAGAAGTGCGGGCCCTCAACACTAACCCTGGGAGAAATGCGGGCCCTCAACACTAACCCTAGGAGAAGTGCGGGCCCTCAACACTAACCCTAGGAGAAGTGCGGGCCCTCAACACTAACCCTAGGAGAAGTGCGGACCCTCAACACTAACCCTGGGAGAAGTGCGGGCCCTCAACACTAACCCTGGGAGAAGTGCTGGCCCTCAACACTAACCCTAGGAGAAGTGCGGGCCCTCAACACTAACCCTAGGAGAAGTGCGGGCCCTCAACACTAACCCTAGGAGAAGTGCGGGCCCTCAACACTAACCCTAGGAGAAGTGCGGGCCCTCAACACTAACCCTGGGAGAAGTGCGGGCCCTCAACACTAACCCTAGGAGAAGTGCGGACCCTCCACACTAACCCTGGGAGAAGTGCGGGCCCTCAGCACTAACCCTAGAAGTGCGGGCCCTCAACACTAACCCTAGGAGAAGTGCGGGCCCTCCTGCATTGTGACCTGAGCATATCGAACATGTACTGTACAAGTACTCACTGGGTCGAACCTTTCGTTGTTCGTACAAGTACAAATGTTTCTACTCTGGGTCAGCTGAAGTGTGGCGTTTTGGCTGACGCTGAAGGCGAGAGAGCGTACACTTACTTCAGAACTGCTGAAGCTGGTTGGCGAGAAGGTAATCTGGCCAGTCATGGTTGTGCTGAGTACATTAACTTACCTTAATCTGATTTGTTATGAAGAACAGGATGATACTGTGGACGGGGAGGTAATACAGTATGCTCCTGATACAGTAGACGGAGCGGTGATACAGTATACAACAGCGTGTATTTAACCTTGGAGTAATGGCAGAATAGACGGATGGATTATAATGATTAATGACAATGAATGGAAGGATTATAATGATTTATGACAATAGACGGATTGTAATGATTAATGACAGATTAGCCGGACGGATTACAATGATTAATGACTGGATAGATGGAGGGATTATAATGATTAATGACAGAATTGACGGAAGGATTATAATGATTAATGGCAGAATAGACGGAAGGATTATGTTTGAATAAACGGAAGGATTATAATGATTAATGGCAGAATAGACGGATGGATTATAATGATTAATGACAGATTAGACTTAAAGTTGATGAGTAAAGTACTGCAGGAGATATTCCAGATGGGCAGGTGTGTGTGTGTGTGTGTGTGTGTGTGTGTGTGTGTGTGTGAAGCTGGCGTAGGGCAGGGGTCAGGTGTGTGCACCTGTGTACGTCATTAACTCCCATGGTTTAATTACTCCCCACCCCACCATACCTGCTCCTCCTAACAAGCACAACCCCCCACCAGAGCACACAGGTGTGTACCACACTAACTACCCGGGGTGATTAACACCGCCCCCCCCCCCCACCGACCCCGTAACGAGCACAACACCTACCCGGGACACAGGTGTGTGTACCTCACCAACTACCCTTGCTAATTACTCCCTGGAACAAGCAAAACAATGGCCAGGCGGTGATCCTCCCCTCTCCCTATCTCCCTCACCTGCTCCCATTTTACTGACGTGACAAACAAGGTAATTATCGGATGGGGTGGGGGAATGGGGGGGGGGGACGTTTGTTTATATTATTGGATACCAACCCTTCCCCCCCCCCATTCCTCCTCTTCCTTCAACCCCCTCCCTCCCATTCCCCTCCGGCCATCCACTCCCTCCCCTCCCCCAATCATATACAGCAGCTTCAATATTTAATTATTTTCTTTTTGATCGAGTAAAGTATGATTTTTGACCCGTGATTACAGCAGCCGTGGTGATAGAGGGCAGTCATATTGGTTCTGGTGGATGGTGCTCGGGTAAACAGTGTGGCGCCACCTCTGGCTGCTCCACTTGTGTTCCAGGTGTGGGTATACGAGTCTTGGAAACCACACCTCTGGCGGGAGTGCCTGCGTTCCAGGTGTATGTATACAGTCTGGAAAACGTAGCTGTGGTGGGAGTGCCTGCATTCCAGTGGTGTATGTTGTCCTGGAAACCACAACTGTGGAGGGAGTACCTGCGTTCCAGGTGTATGTATACAGTCTGGAAAACGTAGCTGTGGAGGGAGTGCCTGCGTTCCAGGTGTATGTATGCAGTCTGGAAAACGTAGCTGTGGCGGGAGTGCCTGCGTTCCAGGGGTGTATGCTATCCTGAAAACCACAACTGTGGAGGGAGTGCCTGCGTTCCAGGGGTGTATGTTATCCTGGAAACCACAACTGTGGAGGGAGTGCCTGCGTTCCAGGGGTGTATGTTATCCTGGAAACCACAACTGTGGCGGGAGTGCCTGCGTTCCAGGGGTGTATGTTATCCTGGAAACCACAACTGTGGAGGGAGTGCCTGCGTTCCAGGGGTGTATGTTATCCTGGAAACCACAACTGTGGAGGGAGTGCCTGCGTTCCAGGGGTGTATGTTATCCTGGAAATCACAACTGTGGCGGGAGTACCTGCATTCCAGGGGTGTATGTTATCCTGGAAACCACAACTGTGGAGGGAGTGCCTGCGTTCCAGGGGTGTATGTTATCCTGGAAACCACAACTGTGGAGGGAGTGCCTGCGTTCCCGGGAGGCACATATATAGCCTGGAAATCACGTACATATTATCCCATTCCATGATAATCGTGTATCGCCGATGGATTACGTCCAGTAAAAGAGAACCATAACATACGGGTCTAATTTAGGTTAAACATGTTATTGCATAATAAATGGGCTCTATGGGTTCATAATATGGATTCCATATATCTGGAACAACGAGACCCATTAACTAATTTACTGTTATGGCGCCACGGTACGTTTAATGCGCTCATCCTATTGACATTGATGGAGAATATAACCCATTGCAGATTAACAGGCGTTAGTGGTTAAGGGGTAGAGACACGGTGTTTTTTTTTTTTTTTTGTTTTGGTTTTTTTTCCTTCAAAATCTCGTCTGATAGATTTATATAGCAGTGGTAGAATGTATCCGAAATTGATTTTGGCAGAGGACCTTTAAGTTCTTTAACCTTAAGGATCTCTGTGGAACTGTGTGACCTTTATGGACCTTATGTGATGTTTACGATGATGACTTATGTGAACGTGCATGGCTTTCATGCACCTGTGAGACCTCTTGATGGACCTGTTTAACCGTGTTTGACCTTTTTGAATCTGGGTGACCTTGATGGACGTCTGTGATCTTACAAGGAGGCGTGATCACTCTATATGACTTTTATGGTCCTGTGTGAACCTATATGACCTTTTCGGACTTGTTTGGTCTTTTATGGACCTTTGTTGACCGTAATGAGAGCCAGAGTAAGGAACCATCGTCAGTGACCTTTATTTAGTGGTAAGTGGCTAACGGACAAGCAGCTAACTGGTAGTTAACTGATCATCCGGTTTATCGGTGTATGAAAATCGTTTGCTTGTGTTCATTTATCCGATTAACCGATTTGCTGATGTTCATTTATCTGGTCATACGATTTGTGGGTTATTGATAACTGGGTTGGCATGTCGTCAGTTTTACGATTAACCGGTTTGCTGATATTTTTATCGGGTCATCCGGTTTGTGAGTAATTGATAGTCGGGTTTACGTGTAATCAGTTATCTGAATAACCAATTTCCTGATAATCATTTAACCGATCATCCGTCCAACCAGAAGGTGTGCTATTTCTTCCTTAGTGATCAACTTATGTAGTAGTAAAGCAACCGGTTCATGGACTATGATTCGTCCGGATAACCGGTTATGAGTTAGCCGGTTAGCCGGTTTATTGCTTTAGCAGATAATCAAGTTATATAGTTTATTAATTCACCGGTTAGCTAGTTTTCGGATAGTCGGTTAACCGAACCTTATGTTACCTTACGATGGTTTTAGAGGTCTTATACCCTACACAGCTGGGTCTGGGACCTTACCTTTTACCTTCCGTGTACCTTACTATGGTTTGGAAGGTCCTCTACCCCTACAGCTGGGTCTGGGACCTTACCTTTTACCTTACCTGTACCTTACGATGGTTTGGGAGGTCTTGTACTCCCACAGCTGGGTCTAGGACCTTACCTTACCTTACGTATACCTTACGATGGTTTGGGAGGTCTTCTACCCCCCTTAGCTGGGTCTGGGACTTTACCTTACCTTACGTATACCTTACAATGGTTTGGAAGGTCCTCTACCCCTACAGCTGGGTCTGGGACAAAAGTATCTTGTTATTCATTCGCCCATTCAAACTGTTGGAGCCTGCACCCTGTAGCCCCACGTATCCACCACATCCTGGCTGATATGGTACACTCGGCTGGGATAACTGCCTAGGTTCTTGGGGACTTACTGGGCTTGCTGTATTCTTAGTTTACAGAGTTATCTACAGTTCGTCTTGTTCAAACGTTCGTGGATGGTAAAGGAGTGAGCAGAATTCGTGCTGATAGTAGCTAAGAGACCCTAAGAGAATGATGGAAGTGCATAATGATTAAGATGACAAAGACTTCGAGTAACCAGACTGTGTTTGGTGCCTGGATGTGGTCGTCATGACTGTGTTTAGCCAAGACTGCGGGCAACCTGACTGTGGCAGAGGAAGACGACCTACGTGTTGCCAAGGCACGTCGGACCGTTAGTTACTTCCATGCTGAGGAGCGATACACACGGGCCCGCCCTGGAGCTAGTGATAAGAGAATTAATGATGCTTCCTGGAATACATTAGCTGACTGGGGGATAACCAGATCAACGGAGGTCGCCTTGGAGTTGTGGAGGTTTCCACCCCTTGTGGAGGAAGATAGTACCTCCACTTGCCCCCCCCCTCCCCCATCCTCTTCCCCCGGGGGTGATTAGCGGGTCACTACCCAGTGGAGCGTCGAGGGGTAATGCCACTTGGGGACGGACGCTTAGGGTGTAGAGGCGAGGTAGGGAGGGAAGTGTTTCCTCCTCCTGCAGGTGACGTCGGGTGTTCTTGGGTGCGCGCCGAGGCATTAGACCTTAAGGCTTCTCTCCCTTGAAAGGCGTCAGCTGCTCTAACTTTAGTCCCTGGAAGATAACGGAGTTACAAGAACGGAAAAGCTTGGAGAATTCCAACCTCAGAATTTCGCGGTAGATATATTTAGAATGATGGAAGTGAGCAACGCAGTTAAAATGGTTTTCTTTCTAGTTCTATTTCAGGAAGATCATCATAGATTGTATTCTGAAGCTTCATCGCCCACTGAGCAGCTCGGGTGTTTTATCTGTTGACGTCTGAGTTATCGTATCGGTGTGGGTATTGCGAGGCGTGTTTGTAAGTTATTTCTGGAGGATACGTGTCGTTACTGAGGGACTTTGATGTTTGTGGTGGATCGGATTGCGTCGGGTGTTGGGACTGCTTGTATCAGGCGGGTGTCGACTCTTCGAGCAGGCCGGTGCTGCTCATGAGCACGACGGTGCGACCCTTGAGCACGACGGTGCGATCCTTGAACAAGACGGTGCGACGCTTGAGCACGACGGTGCGACCCTTAAGCACGACGGTGTGACCTCTGAGCACGACGGTCCTACCCTTGAGCACGACGGTACGACCCTACTGCACGACTGGACAGATATAAGGTCGTCAGCGGAGAGATGCCTGTGTCAGGCACAGACATTGCGAATCTAAGACGACGACGACTGTACGACCCTTGGGTGTGACGGACCGGCCATTGACTTAACTTTAAGGGTCAGGTCAGAGACCAGGGGCCAATCACCATCACCACCAACGATCGTCCAGCCGTGTCAGGTCAAGTGGCTGTAAGACAGGTTGTGTGTACCATGAGGTGGAAGGAGGTCATGGGCCTGAGGATTGTCTCCCGGTACTGGAGCAAAGCTACGCTAGGATAACGACACTCCAATTTTAAACCAGCTGTTCGGAAACGTGTTCTCAAGACTGCATCGAGTCATTCCACCCGCTTGCCCAACAATTCCTCCAACGGTCGGCATTAACTGCTGTTGAATTAGAGGCTGTGAATTACGTGTATCGAATTTGCATTAGAAATAATTAATTAGAGGGAACTTTAATGGGAATACCTGAGCCGGCACTGCAGCGGACCCCAGACATTAGCATAAGTCGATGGGTCGACCCTGGCACGCTCAGATTCCTGTGTAATTGCTGCGTTTATTGGTAGGCTGTGCGTCCTGACCTGCGTCCGAAATGGTGTCGCGACAACGCACAGGGGGACGAGGTTGGTAGTAGAGCATCATCGACGCGGGAGCAACGCACCAGAGACGCGGGATCAACGCACCAGAGACGCGGGAGCAACGCACCAGAGACGCGGGAGCAACGCACCAAGGACGCGGGAGCAACGCACCAAGGACGCGGGAGCAACGCACCAGAGACGTGGGAGCAACGCACCAGAGACGCTGGAGCAACCCACTGGAGACGCGGGAGCAACCCACTGGAGACGCTGGAGCAACGCACCAGAGACGCTGGAGCAACGCACCAGAGACGCTGGAGCAACGCACCAGAGACGCTGGAGCAACGCACCAGAGACGCTGGAGCAACGCACCAGAGACGCGGGAGCAACGCACCAGAGACGCGGGAGCAACGCACCGCGGCGTGGGGGGAAACGCACCAACGATGTGATACCGACGAAACCACGTCGCATTAACGATGCACTGCGTCACAGTAGCAAGGCACCAAACGTCGTAGTAGCAAAGCTTTGCACCAATGTCGTAGTAACAATGCACAGCATCGCAGTAGCGACGCACGTTGGGTGCATTACCGCCAGCCTCAAAACGCATCTGCGGCGTATCAACACTGTGGTCGCAGTCACACGCTAGCCTGGGCTGCGTTCAAAATGCGTTCAAGTAGGTCGTTCATTATCCTTAAGTCAGTCATTATTCGGAAAACGACCACCTACGACAAACTGGTGGTATCCCCTTGAGGACGACGGTGCGACCCTTGAACTTGAAGGTGCGACCTTTGAGCACAACGACACGACCCTTTGAGGACGACATTACAGCCCTTGAAGACGACATTACGGCCCTTGAGGACGACATAACGACCTATAAGCACGACAGAATGATTCTTGAACACGACGAACGACCCTTGTGCACGATAACATGATATCTTAACCACAGACGTCGACTGAACCACTGTGTCTGCCAGATGGGTTCTTGTCTAGCAGCTTCTTCCATCACGGGTCTACACTGACCTGCCTCATCTACTGCTAGAGCTTCTGTTCGCCACTTCCCGCGTTAGCTCCAGACGAAGGAAAAGGCGGCATTCACTCGCATCCATACTTTAACTATCATGTACAATGCACCGAAAACACGTCCCATCTCTCTCCTCTCTCTCTCTCTCTCTCTCTCTCTCTCTCTCTCTCTCTCTCTCTCTCTCTCTCTCTCTCTCTCTCTCTCTTATCTATGGTGTATTTTAGATGTAGTATTCTGTTATATGCAGATGATGCCGTGATGCTAGAAAGAGTCTGAAGTCTTTCAGTGTTCATCCTTGGCCACCATCACCAGTCAGAATCATGGCGAACGACTGAAACATTTTTTTTTACCCCTTAGAACACGAGTCGAGGATACATCGTGATTTACATATGAAATAACCTTGAAAGCTCTGTGCCCAAACTACAATAAAAAACACTCCATTTTGCCATGGATGTGCACGTCTGTGTGAAATGATATTTCTAAATTAAAGATGAAAAAGTTTTGCTTTAGATAAAGGGAAAATATTATAAACACTGAAGGGCCGAATGTGTTTTAATTCTGTGCATGGAAGTATTGTAAACACTGTGGACCAGTTGCTTGATGAGTTAAGGAAGTCAGCGAGCAAATGTTTGTTTACTTTATACTTGATCAGCCGGATTGTGATAGACCATGCGAGCGGCGGCTGTAAAGAGTCCGGTTGATCAGAGGTGCAACGTCGGTCCCATACCCAGCTGTCGTGGTTAGAAACAAGCCCCCAGCATAAAGACACCAGCAGCCTGTATAGTATGTTGGTGTAAGGTCAACTTACACCACGGTCGAGGTTACTCTTCCTCTCATAAAGGAAAAAAGGATGATGAAAATATGGCTCATGTGCAGATACGTATGTGCAAAGAGAGAGAGAGAGAGAGAGAGAGAGAGAGAGAGAGAGAGAGAGAGAGAGAGAGAGAGAGAGAGAGATTCAAGTGGGAAGGTAATTGCACTTTTAGGCTTCTTCACTTTGCATCACTTGTGGCCTCCCATGTCTCGATCGGGAGATTGGCAAGGTAATCGGAAAGGAGGTCACAGGGAAGCCCCTCCAGTGTACTGCCAGGGTAAGGCTGGGGGGTGGGTGGCGGTGTCGTGTGTGTGAGCAAGGCCGCGAAACACCTTCACTATGTCGGGACCTTAGAAGGTTGTGTTACGGTAGGGCTTTGAGGGCTGGTGTGAGGTGTGGCTTGGCTTATATATATGGCGTGGTGTTGTGTGAATGTCGTTTGTGAGCGTTGTGCTGGGAATTTGAGAGTCGGTGTTACGTTTCGTGTATTTTTTTTTTTTAAGACGTTGTGTTATGTCCAGTGTTATGTCGTAGGTGAACATTAAGGGTACGATGAGCAACGGTGTTATGGGTATATATGGAGTGTGGTGTTATGTAGACAATTATGAGGTGCCTGTGTGTTATAGTAGTGTCTGTAGCACAGTGTTATTATAAGGTGTTGGTGCTACGCGTCCCCGTGAGGACGTGAGAGCTTATTACTCAGGTGTCTGCAGAAGTCTGCAGGGTCATTACTGAATGGTAATGAGGTGGGTGGTGGAGGATTTTCCAGATTTCTTGGACCGGTAACCTCAGGGATTAGTGTTTGGGGGATACTTTGTGATATGGGGTTCATACCCTTAGGCATTAATGTTACGTAGGTACTTGTTGCAAGGGATTTAGGACTATAGGGGTTGTGTTAGAGACACTTGTATCTAGAAAGTCAGGTCCATAGGGAGTGTTCCAGGCCCCTAGGGATTAATGTTGTAGAAGTAGTTGTGTACAGGGATTAACATATTCAGGGAATGGTTTTCAATAGCAATACCTGGCGTAGTCAGGTGTTTACTTGATGAAAGCAAAGATTCATTTCCATGTAAGTCAGACCACTTACCTAACCATTTCTCTCTGGTGTAAAAATTTCGATTTTAGGGCCTGAATAAATGAATAATCCCAAATATTAGGTAAGCAAGAAAATAAAAAGTAACGTATTACGCTATACGAATGATTCCTTTCTATAAGCTGTCAGTATATTTCTTGATTGTTTTTACCTCGTGCACTCTTGAAAATATATCCTGCTAAACTTCGAGAAATTGTATAGACAGACACACCACGTATAATGTACCGTCACTTTTTTTCCAGCGAAGGTTTACTGGTTAGTCAGAAAGTTTTATTTTTAGTTTTTCTCCTGAAATGTAGAAAGTGAGTCTCGCCCCAAAATCTGCCCGATAGAGGCTCAAAAACTAGTCAACGAACTGTACTTTGTGATTATTTTGTCAGCTAGTGTGTTCAAATGAGACGTATCCCATGTATTTGTGCGTGTGTATGTATTTGTGTGTCTGATGGAGGCTGGCAGGGTAACAGGTAGTCTGTATTTGATATGAAATAAGGACAGATTTTAAAGAACGAGTCTCATCATTCACAACCGTTTAAAGCGAGTTTCACATCAACAACATGTACCCACCCGTTTCCCTACCTAATCATAGTATTGTCAGAAATTCGTAGTGTTATATGTGTGACAGAATATTTTAAAGTGTCAGCGTGGTAGATACTGTTATAAAGTGGCTGTCGGTAGTGTGCACGGCAGAGAAACACCGTGTGCCCCATGGATCGTCAAGATGGCCTGGACGTTCGTGTCAACAGGTAGGAAGGAGGACGGATCCCATATAAGTCGTTGGTGGGCAGTTTACGATCATGGTCGTAGCTTTAACCCAAGTGAAAGATGTTAAACCTTAACTGTGTGGATAAGGCTCATTGTAAGCTGTGCGGTGGGGCTTTTGACCTTAATTCTGTGATTGTGTCTGCTTTAGGAAGGCATTTACATGGACAAAAGCATATAGGAAGAATTCAAAAAAATTACATTTATAAAACCATCAACTTTATAAGCGGTGTTAATATTAAGGGAAAACTAAAACTAGTATGACCAGCACTTGTAATGTGCCAGTGGTGATGGTACATTGATGGGATTTGTGACAAGTCATAAAACTTGGGAGACAGCTGAAATTATTTATACTTTGTTATAGACTTCGATAATTGCTGTAGACGAACCCTCAGAAGAATATATTTGAAAAGGTCTATTGATGTGTTTCCTGCCATTAGTATAGCTAAACACTTCATTTGGTAAAAAAAATTGATTTAGCTTATTTAAAAGGTGATTTGGTTCATAATATATAGAAGAAGGATTGATTATTGTCTGTTGGTCGCTGTGAGATAAAACAAATTTGGTTACATTGACCATATGGCTTTTCACGTACGTGAACAAAGATGTATTAAATTAATAAGTTCCGTATAGATTCTCAATTGATAAGATGTTCCCAAAGATATGATAGCCTCTGCATGAAGCCATTATAAATGCTAAGTGTTATACCACTGCTAATATCTGTAGGTGGTTCTAATGTCTTTATTGTGAGAAATTGCTTGAAGGTTAAGGAAAATTTTAGTCGCATATAAGCACTTGTACTTGCATATTCCTAACTTCTTGAGCACGACAGTCCGACCTTTAAGCCATTAAACAATTGTATAACAATCTAGAATTTTTAGAATTATTGTTAAAGGAAAGTAAGAACAAACGCGGGAGATTTGTAAGACAATTGAAGTATTTTTTATCACTTAAGATGCAGGAAATCCTTACTGTAGTTGGGTTTTGACAAAGGTGTCTCAGTAAATGCAAAAGTGAAATATATTTTAGTGTATTGGAATATGAAAAATTATCTTGTTGAGTATTACTGTGGTGTAAGGAAATGCGACGAATTACAATGCTGAGTACCATTGTGGTGTAAAGGAATATGAAAAATGATCACATTCAGTGCCATTGTTTTGCATTCTACTATTCCGTTAATCCTGCTTTCCTCTGAAACTCCTTCTTCATCAGTTTTTTATATTTTAATGGACCGATGGATATAGAATGATAAGTTTTTATGTAAGTGAACAGTGTTAAGAGAATGGGTGTGAGAAGTGGTCTCAGTGGGCATGAATGTGTCTTTTTAACATTTCATTAAGTGTACGATCCCTGTTTGGGATTTGTTTACTAAATACCTGTATCTAAGAGATATGTGTGTCTAGAGCTGCAGTGCTCTAGGGATTATCTGTATTGAAGGTTTTAAGTTGAATATTAAGTGGTAAGACCTCTTTTGATATTTATCAGACGTAGTGTTTGGTATCTTTAGACCAGATTAGTAAAAAGAAATTAACAGAAACCAAACTTTCTTATTTTCTTCAAAAAGTGTAACCAGTGTGGGTTTTGATATATAGAAAATGTTTTACTGTTAAAAGCCATTGTAATTTTTCGACGAAAAATAAGGGTATTAGATATTGATTCTACGTAAAATTTCTAATTTGTTATGATTTGTGAGTATATGATAGGATCATACTGAAGTAACTAATTTTTCCACCAATCTTTAATACGAAAATGTTGTAAGGTGTTTGTAGACATTTAGAATCTGTAGATCTTTTAAGTGTTTCTTTATCAGCACCACTTCGTTGCTATCATAACATTTATTCTGTTTATGTTCATAAATTTCTCTACTCGGAAATACCGGAGTTGGTTTGATCAGAGCTTTGATTGATGGAAGGATTTTGCAGATTGCAATTAAGGAACTATTGGGCTTGTCTTTCATTTTTATCAAGATACCATAGAGAAGCGCTACCATCAGTATGTGCGGTACTGGCGCATCTTCTTGCGTGCCAGGACCGTCCGATGCGCCAAACCGGCAACACAGTAGGGAGATTGTATGTGGCTGATGGAAACTTATACAGCTGGCTCCCTTGCCTCAATCGTATCTTAATCCGCTAGGGTTACGAAGTAGTTTCCCCAAAATCGATGCTTATCCCAAAAAAATGAAATATTTTAGACTGATTACCGTCTGTATGATAGTGGGAATAGTGTGACAAACTGGACCTATTGGGTTACTCTGTGTGGTTATACCAGACTTTTGCGATTTGTTGGGAAGTTCCTCTCCAGCAGTGTTAGCTCAAGTTGAGCATCATCTAATCACGTTTGGATACGCACACAACAAACTTGAAAATATAACGAGAAGAGTATAAAAGCTTGTGTCTCCAGCTCCTGAAGTCAAAAGTAGTAAGTGGTCAAAAAGGTTTTACAGATGGAACATTTCATTAGTTCTCGTGTTTTTAGTTGTGAGGATGGTTTGGTTTATGGGCTGGCTTGCATTGAAATGCATTCCAGGCTTTAGTTATACACGATGCATTTTCTTTAGCAAATATATATCAAGGTAAGAAAGTCATGGAACGGGGCATATTAAATCTACGTTATATTATCCTCATGATTCAACTAATGTTACTTGCTGGGCTTCAGTCATTTTTCTTTCCTAATGGTTTTAACCATAGTAACTCCTCACGTCAGAAGTAACGTAGAACCTCCATTTGAGTTTAACAATTTTGGCATATGCCTCTTAGGGGTAGATTGTTTGTCTGTGGTTCAAAGTTAACATTTCATATTAACAATTTGTCACTTTAATCTCTCTTGGTTTACAGTGACTTTGATTTTTAAGTTGTGAGTTTCATTAGTTTTGTAAATCAGATCCTCCATATCCAAACAGTCAAGATGAACTTTTATACAAACCAAAGCAATTTGGACGCACGCAGTATGTGAATTAACGTTTGTAGGGGATCTCATTATCAAAATTTTTGAACGTTTGTACTTATGGCTTAGATAGGTTGAATTGCACATCAGTTTACATACAAGGTCTTCGTGTAGAGGGAAGATTCAAATGAGAATACTTTCAACCTGTTCCCGTTTGTAACGGTATATTTTCCCTCCATTATTTATTTTCAGAGCCACTATGCTGGGAGTTGCCTAACCAGGGATAAATTGTTTTACATTTGTCTCCAAAGCTTTAAAAACCTGAGTTACAAAAAAAGAAAAAAATGTTCCATTTAGAACGTGTTTCCACTACAACCCAGTTTTAGAGTTGTATGTAATGCATAGTCGTGGTGTTAGTCAAAATTTTTGTACTAATACGGTAGTTAATAGTGCAGTAGTTGTGGTAGTGGCAGTATAGAAGTAGCTGTAAAGATGATGAAATAGTAGTAGTAGTAGTAGTACTAGTAGTGATAATAGTAGAGATAGTACTATTATTAGAATAATAGTGGTAGTAGTAGAAGTAGTAACAATAGCAGTAGTAGTAGTTTTTGCTTTCATGCTGTTCCCAGTTTCCCGTGTTAGCGAGGTAGCGCTATGAACAGATAACGAAAAGGTGTCATTCTTTGTTATTGTAGTCATTATTTGTAGTATTTTTTTGTTATTGTAGTTTCAGTTAGATGTTGTCTTGTAGTAGTAGTATAATAATGAATTATTCGATAGAGTAATAAGGTGATCCTTGCTTGAGTCAGCTTAGTAACCAGATATTATTGGGCTGTGTTGCATGTTGTTGCCCAGTCTTGTCGTAAAGTGTTTTCGTGATAAGCACGATGCCTGGTTGGTTGATTGCCTCTATTGCAACTTGGTTCGCTTGCTGGCTAGTAGGTCGGTTGGCTGGCTGGTTAGCTGGCTAGCTAGGAGGTCGGTTGGCTGGCTGGTTAGATGATTGCTTGGTTGTCTGGCTGGCTAGTAGGTCGGTTGGCTGGCTGGTTAGTTTGTTGCCTAGTTGGCTGGCTGGCTAGTAGGTCGGTTGGCTGGCTGGTTAGTTGGTCGGCTCGCTGGCTGGTTAGCTGGCTGATCTGGTCGGATGATGTGATGGTTTTAGCTTCCTCGTTCACACGCCGTCCTCCGTAACAGTCCATAGTTTGGGATAACTTAGCAAGGCTACGCAAGGCAGGTTTATGAAATTGTATGGTCATGTTAGATGTGAATTACTTGTCTGTAGAGCTAAGAGGCTACAAAAAATCTTAATCACTTTGTCTTCTGTTGCGCAAGTAGAGTTATGATAACGCAGCTTTGGAAAGTTGTGTAGATGTACATAGATCTCGTAGAAGTAGATGGTATGGCCATAGTTCGTCGGTTGATGTTGACAGCGTCGATGTGAAATGTGGTTTGAAAGACGTTACGTTAACGGCTCGGGTGCTGTGGAGGCTACGGGGGTGGTTCCCTCACTGGCTCTGTAGCAATGCCTGTTTTTAGAATGGTGTGATTGTGTAACTTTATATAATCGTATACTGCAGGGAGGTTGAATCATCTCGGTAGTTCTTTGAAAATGTCTAGTTTCATGACTTCTTACATGCAAATTTATGATTTGTGTGGCAATATGCTTTGCTGATGAGTAGTTTCGTTAAAAAAGGGGGGGAAAAAAGGTTTTTACCTTACGTTGATTTTAGTGGCTTCTCTTTTTATTTAACCCCCCGGGGGGCTAGGACTAAGCTATAATGTTTCCCCCCCCCCCTTTTTTTTTTGGGGGGGGGGGGCCAAACCCCCCCCGGGGGGGGTTTTTAAAAATTTTTTTTTTTAATTTTTCAGTAGTTCGCCCATAAGGAATCAAGTTTTGGGGTTTTTGTTTAAAAGGGGGGTTTTTTTTTTTTTTTTTTTTTATTTTTCTTTTTTTGGGGGGTGTTTTTAAAAGGGGTTTTTTTTGTTAAAATATATATATATATAAAATTTTTTTTTTTTTTTTTTTTTTTTTTTAAAAATTTTTTTTTTTTTTTTCCCCGGGGCCCCCGGGGGGGGCCCCCTTGGGGGGGGTTAATTTAAAAAGGGGTTTTTAAAAAAAAAACAAAAAAATTTTTTTTTTAAAAAAAAAAAATTTTTTTTATTTTTTTGGGTTTTTTAAAAAAAAAGGGTTTCCCCCGGGGGGCCTTTTTTAAAAAACCCCCCCTTTGGGCCCCCCGGGAAATCATGGGGGGGAAAAAAATTTTTGGTTTTTTTCCCCCTTTGGGTTTTTTTTTTGGGGGGGAAAAAAAAATTCCCCTTTTTTAAAAAAAAAAGGGAAAAATTTTTAAAAAATTTTTTCAAAAAAAAAAGGGGCCCCCCCCCCCCTTTGGGGCCCCCCCCCCCCCAAAAAAAAAAGGGGGTTTTTGTTTCCAATTTTAAAATTTTTTTTTTTTTGAAAAAAAAAGGGAAGGGGAAAATTTTTTGGGGGTTTTTTTTTTAAAAGGGGGGGGGTTTTTTTTTTTAAAAAAAATTTTTAAAAAAAAAATTTTTTTTTTTTAATTTTATTTGGGGGTTTTTTTTTGGGGGGTTTTTTGGGAAAATTTTTTGGTTTTGGGGGGGTTTTTTTTATTTGTTAAAGGGGAAAAAAAAACCCCCAAAGGGGGTTTTTGGGGGGGGTTTTTTTTTGGGGGGTTTTTTGGGGGGGGGGGGGGGGGGAAAAAAGTTTCCCTTTTTTTGGGAAAAATTTTTTTTTTTTTTAAAGGGGATTAATTTTTTTTTCCCGGGGTTTTTTTTGGGGGGGAAATTCCCCCCGGGGGGTTTTTTTTTTTGGCGTTTTTTTTTTTTTTTTTTTTTTTTTACGGGAAAAATTTTTAAAAAACCTTTTTTTAAAAATTTTTTTTTTTTTAAATTTTTTAAAAAGGAAATTTTTTTTTTGGGTTTTCCCCTTTTTAAAAAATTTTTTAAAATTTTTAAAAAATTTTTTTTTTTTTTGGTTTTTTGGTTTTGTTTCGGTTCAAAATCAAGAAAACGAGAGAGGGCGAGTTGATAAGCCTATGACTGAATTCTTGTCAAGAAAGAAGTTTCAGGAAATGGAGCCCCCACACCCTCTCCCCTACCTTAGCACCCAGTTCCACCCCCTCCCTACACCGCAAGGGTCGTAAGCCTGTCCTATACTAGGACTGATGAGTCCTTTATACAACGTGGGTGTTGTTACGGGGAGGAGAGAAAGAGAGAGAGAGAGAGAAGTTCTGAGACTGAACAGATCTTCTAATCAGGCCCGCCGGTGTCGGGGGCGAGATTAAATATTAAACTTGTGTAATGACAAAGTCGAGGGTTTTTTTGTTTTTATTTTTCATTGTAAGAGGGGCCTGTAGGACTTGTCGAAGTCGATTGGTTTTTTGGAGATGGAAGTTGGAATGAACGGGGTTTTTGAAGTATTGAATATTGTGTAGATTACGTGGGTCCCATCAAGTGATGTGGTCCAGAGCCCAGAAGTGTGATTTTCAGTGGAGTAAGGAACTGTGGATGTTGCATGGGGTTGTTGGTGTTACATGGTGTTGCGGCTGTTGCATGGAGTTGATGTTGTACGGAATTGTGTTGCAAGGAACTTTTGTTACGTTGAGGTGTTGATGGTGCATTGAATTGCTTGTGTTGCATCTACATGTTGGTGTTACATAGAGTTGATGTTGTGTGTGAAATTACTTGGTGTTGCATAGAACTACTGTTGTTGCATGGCATTGTTGTTTCGTGGTATTGCTTGTGTTACATGAAGCTGCTGGTTTTGCATGGAGTTGCTGGTGTTACGTGGAATTCATTGTGTTGCATGAAACTGTTGGTGTTGCATGGAACTACTGATGTTGCAAGGAATTGCGGGTATTGCATGAAACTGCTCATGTTGCGAGGAATTGTTGGTGTTGCATGACGTTTTAGATATCGCATGGCATTGCCAGTGTTATATAGAACTGCTGGCGTTACATGGAGCTGTGGGTGTTGCTTGGAATTGCTTGTGTGAAACGGACCCTCTCGGTGTTACGTGGGTAACGGTTGCGTTACATGGAATATCCGGTGTCACCTCGTCATTCTCGATGTCGGAGTGATTCAAAGTGCTCCAGTGGTGCGTGAGGCACGACGCCGAAGACCTTACAAAACTCTAGGGAATTTACTATTCGGAATTTACTGTGTGGCCTCTCTGAATGGCACGCGGACCCCCGGGTTCTCGTGTGTGTGTGGTTCATGGAATGATTGGCCAGACACTCAGAACTTGAACGGACGGTTTTGTAATCGGATTGTTTTTATGTGTCAGTCAGCGTTTGATGCGTGCCAGTCACAATTTATTGTGCCAAGGGGGGAGAATATAAGGAGTACCATTCAGAATACGACTGACCAGCTAAGAGGAACTGTGCGTCTTTCTTAGAATTCAGTCTGTACATCAGAATTTAAGTGTCCTGCCCAGAATTTGTTGATTCAGAATTAATCGCATGTCTCACGGAATTGAGTATGCCAGTCAGAATTTACTTTTTTGTCTGCTGTTCAGAATTTATCGCGGCTCTCGTAGTTATTTTTGTGACACTCAGAAGTAACTGTGAGATATACAGATGGGGAAACGCGTGGATTTTACCAGTTCAACCACACAGATGTTAGAACTGATGCCTGTCAGTAGACAGGACAGTGATTCCACCGTCAGGTCGTACAGTCTTGTCAGTAAGTCGGTCCTGTCTCTTGACCCGTCACTTACTGTCCAGCAGTCAGACGGTAGAGCAACAAGAGTTCACCGGTCACCCGCTACTGACTGTCTCATCATCAGTTAGTCTCTCAGTCGGCCGTCCCACTTGGCCAGCCAGTCAGTGATCAGCATTCGTAATCTTCCTGTTACCCCCTCTCCCTTCTCCCCTTCGAGGTGGTGGTGATCATACTCACCCCCTTTCTCTCCCTCCTTTTCTTCCTTCCATATTACCGTCGTATTCCAGCCCTTCTCTCTCTTATACCCAGTATCTTCAACCCCCCTATTCCTGACCCTATCCCCTCCCTATCCTTCTCCCAATCCGTAGGGCCATCACCCATCTTCCTACCCTCCCTGCACTCCCCCAGTTTTCCATCCCCGCCAGGACTCGTCATCATCTCCCATTCCCCTCCCCATCAGGACCATCGTCCACACCCCCTCGCTTCCCGGATAGAAATGCTGCTCGCTCACTGGGTATCACAGCCATCAGCTGGAGCAGACTCTCTCTCTCTCTCTCTCTCTCTCTCTCTCTCTCTCTCTCTCTCTCTCTCTCTCTCTCTCTCTCTCTCATCGTGAGAGACTTGCATGACAGATGTAGAAAATTCCTATCTCCATTACTTGATAAACGAGATAAACATTGTATTCTAAAACGTTGCTTGACGGGTCGTGTCCAGACGCCCGTCAGCCCGCGGGCCGCTTCTTGTGCCCACGTCTTGGGCTCGATCGGAGGCATGCAGTTGCTTGTGCAGTTGCTTGCCTGTCACTGTTTTATTGCATACACCATAACGCATTTCCCACTATCAGCAGTTCCCCCGTACTTGATGCGACGCGTCTTATTATTTCGCTCAGAGCCTAACGTGTTCGGATCGTTACTGTCACAAGAAAGTATTCATGTCATGAGAGAGGTTTACGAAGGAATTGCGTCAAAGAAGGTTTTTACGGAATGTTGATGTGTGATTCACAGAATATTTCTGTCGTAAGATAGGTTTTCAAAGTATTCACGTCATGAAATTGGTTTTCAGAACGTACTCATGAAATAGGTTTCCAGAATACAATGCCGTAGGATAGATTCTCAGAATATTCACATCAGAAGCAGGTTTTTAGGGTAATGCCATCAAATACTTTTAAGAATATTGTGATAAATGGGTTTTCGGAATATTCATATCAAAATCTGTTCTCAAAATATTCCAGATATTCCAGCTATATATGACGTTTTGAGAATATTCGTCATGGAATAGGTTTTCAGAATATCCATGTATGAAGTAGTTTTAGGATTATCCACTTACAAACAAGTTTTTAGGAGAATTCAGGAGAACAATAATGGGATATGGCCATTTTAGGGTTACGTATGTAGAACAATATGTCCTTGATGTTCACTGGGCCCTGTTCTTGTGGTGATGAATGTACACACATAATATAATTTGCCTGATATCTACGGAAATTATCATAGAATCATATACGACAAGCACATAGCTCGCCAAGTGATACCTTGTCAAAACAGTCATATTGATTTTCCTTTAAGAAATCCAGAATTTTTTTCAATTTTGTATGATTTTTTTAAGCTTCTAGACGTTTTAAAGGATAGGAAGGTATATGATTTTATAGATTTTTTTTTTATATTAAAGGAACGCAAAATATCGTATATAGATAAGATTTTTTTTCTAAATATCTTTTAAAAGAAGGTAGAATATATGATTTTATGTAAATAGTTTTAGATTTTTAGATTTCTTTTAAAAGAAGCAAATATTTGTGCTTTTATAAGCGCAGTTTGAAGTTTTAAGATGTCTTTGTATGGGAAGCAAAAATACATGATCATATATAAATAGTTTGAAGATATAGGAAGTAAGAAATGTATTTCATATAGAATGGTTGTAGGTTTTTAGGTATCTTTTTAATGAAAGTCCAAATGTATAGTTTTATATAAAGTTTTGAGATTCTCAATATCCTAATAGGAGGAATATATGATTTTATATCAATAGTCCCAGGTTTTTAGACGTCTTATAAAAGGAAGTCCCTGGATAACTGCCATGTTCTAGATCAGTCGCCGTGCCTTCGTCATCATCTTGTGTCTGTATACTTCTCACGTGTCCATCTTCTCATCAGAAACCTGCGAGTCAGTTGACCCGAGACGTTGCCGAGATAACCTGTGGATGGTTCTGTATCAAGTTGACTCATTGCGATATAGATCTGACGTCCAGTATAGTCGCCACAGGACGAAACCTATTTCCTGGTAGGCTGAAGTGTCGTAACGTTTGTCTTGTCCTAAACCACGATTCTGATTGAACTAAAGTTTTGCGGTGATGAATATTAGATGGTTTTCTATGACTATCTATCATTTTATGCCGATATGGTATCTAGTTTATCCTCCCTTTGGCAAAAAATATATTTCTGATTGGTGGAAATTTCGAGAAGTCTAAAATATATTTCTGATTGGTGGAAATTTCGAGAAGTCTAAAATATATTTCTGATTGGTGGAAATTTCCAGAAGTCTAAAATATATTTCTGATTGGTGGAAATTTCGAGAAGTCTAAAATATATTTCTGATTGGTGGAAATTTCCAGAAGTCTAAAATATATTTCTGATTGGTGGAAATTTCGAGAAGTCTAAAATATATTTCTGATTGGTGGAAGTTTCGAGAAGTCTAAAATATATTTCTGATTGGTGGAAATTTCGAGAATCGTCTATTTGGGAAGCCAGATAGACCCAAATGTTTTGCAGAAATGATTGATGAATGATCCTTTGCCAGACCGCCACATTTCGCGCCAATCTGACATTCACCATGTCCGCCACAGCCCGTGTTCAGTGATCAGTTTTTGATATAAGGCGAACACTTTTTTTTTTTTTCCTTTATCAGTTTTGCATTCTTCAAGTTTTGAATGATCAGGGGATGGCCCACAAATGTAGTATGGACCACCCAGCGTTTGGTCAGCTTGTGGTCTGATTGGATCAGACTTCATAAACCTTCATGTTGAGGAGAACTAAGCTTGTTAGGGTTAATATTTGCACGGAACTAGTAAGTTGTGATGACCCTTTAAACATTCTTCGGATTTTTCCTATATGAGTACCATTGGATGTTAGATTTTAGGTGCTCTGTCTGTAGTAATGATAATGATACAAACTTCATCAATTCTTAAAGTTTCAGATACGTATATTTTTTTTCTTAATGTCTTTTTTTTCTTTTTTTCAAGGAAAAGAATTTCGAACACGGACTGTTTACTTGCACTTATAAGCCTTTTATATCCAGGTCAGCGATACAGACTTCACTGAGTCCCCGGTTATGTTTTTTTTTTTCCTTTTTTTTTTACAAAATTTGTTAGCATGTCTATAGGTTTTGGACGGATTTGTATGTGCATCCTATATTGAGGCAGTCGTGTAACCTGTGTAAAGCCTCAGCGGCCTTAATCCCACATTGGAAGTCGCCGGAGAACACGAGAATTTTAGATACGTTGTCGAGCCAGGCGTCGCGCTGTGTCGCCTTGGTGATTAGAAGGACGGTATCGACAATCATCGTGTGTGTATCAGTCATCCGTGTGTTCCGGAAGGAGGAAAATACCTGATTGGATTTGGCATCCACTGGAAATAATCGTGGAAGGTTTATGGGTGGATCCTGAACAGGAGAGTCAGTAGTAGGTCGTCTGTAAAACTTTTGATCTTTCTCAGAGTCAAAAGTTTTTAAGGTCGCGGAATCAACCCGATGCTACTTTTTTTTTTTTTGGACAAAGTTTTCCGTTCCTGGGCGAGTTAAATGCATTGAAGGTGGAACTGAGGGAGGTGTGATTTGGCATCCTAGTGTGTGGGGGTTCTTTGAGGAGGAGGAGGAGGAGGAGGTTTGCAAAAGAGAAAGAGGTCCAACGTAAAGGTCACAGGGTCAGTTATGACCTCGTGAGGGCTTGGACACCCCATAAAGTTCACTGATCCTCCATAAGACTCGGGGGGTTTGGCCATGAACAGAAACGTCTTCGTCGGTATCCATGATCTGTGCATTTTAGGTACTTTGTATTCATGATGTCAGAAGGTCAGCTCCACTGGCCTCGTGCCCTTTCTTGTGGTCGTTACGGCTCGTCAGGGACTCCAATTACACTAATGAAACATAGACTGGTAGTTAGCCTCGTGGACGTGGCAGTACGACCCGGACTGGTAGTTAGCCTCGCGGACGTGGCAGTACGACACTTAAACGTCGTCCCGTCGTGCTCAAGGATCACAACTACCGTACTTGAGAGTCGTATCACGCGTGCTGAAGGGTCGTACCGTCGTGCTCGAGGATTACAGTCCCTTGCTCGAGGGTCGTACCCTCCCTCTCGGAGGTTGTACCGGCTTTCTGCCGAAGGGTGGTACCGTCGCACAGTCAGTGTACCGTACCGTACCACGGAGGCTGGGGTGCGTGCGCGGGCTTGCAAGCCGCGGCCTGGAACAGCTTTACCGATCACTGCAATGCAAGCGGACCGGCTGGTGTCCCAGACCCGAGGCTATACAGACAGAAACGAGCCACGTTAGATTGATTTGCACAAGGTAAACTTGTTTAGGAGACTCCTCACCTTCACGTCCACGTCTGAAGCGTTAACTAGTGGCTAGTTAGTCCTGTCTCTGAAGCGTTAACTAGTGGCTAGTTAGTCGTGTCTCTGAAGCGTTAACTAGTGGCTAGTTAGTCGTGTCTCTGAAGCGTTAACTAGTGGCTAGTTAGTCGTGTCTCTGAAGCGTTAACTAGTGGCTAGTTAGTCGTGTCTCTGAAGCTTTAACTAGTGGCTAGTTCGTCGTGTCTCTGAAGCGTTAACTAGTGGCTAGTTAGTCCTGTCTCTGAAGCGTTAACTAGTGGCTAGTTAGTCGTGTCTCTGAAGCGTTAACTAGTGGCTAGTTAGTCGTGTCTCTGAAGCGTTAACTAGTGGCTAGTTCGTCGTGTCTCTGAAGCGTTAACTAGTGGCTAGTTAGTCGTATCTCTGAAGCGTTAACTAGTGGCTAGTTCGTCGTGTCTCTGAAGCGTTAACTAGTGGCTAGTTAGTCCTGTCTCTGAAGCGTTAACTAGAAGCTATTTATTTGTCACCGGAGCATTGAATAGTCGCTAGCCAGACGTATGTAAGCCAAGGTCAAACGTTC
This sequence comes from Panulirus ornatus, assembly GCF_036320965.1. Taxonomy (NCBI): domain Eukaryota; kingdom Metazoa; phylum Arthropoda; class Malacostraca; order Decapoda; family Palinuridae; genus Panulirus; species Panulirus ornatus. The sequence continues at coordinate 21,108,805 of NC_092230.1, read as the reverse complement.
GCGTACATCGCTGGCTGGCGTCCATTTTAATGATCGCATTACAATAACTTTTTTTTTCGAACTAATTACCTGACGGACGATTATCACAATAAACCCTTTTTTTTTACAGGAATAAAAATGTATATTACAAAATTGCAGTAGCAAACTATTATAAAAAAATGAGTCGAAAACTGAATATACATAAAAAAGATTATCGCAACAAAATTTTTGGCTTAATCACTTTTCCAATAGTTGGAAAAACCTGACAAAATTTCAGCGAAGTATTATATATATATATATATATATATATATATATATATATATATATATATATATATATATATATATATATATAATAAATCCCCCCCCCCCCCCGAGTCTGCGGAAGAGGGGAGGTGGGATAGACAGAAAATAAAATTTCGAGATAGTGAAATGCATAGAAAAGTTACTCTATTTTTTTTTTTTTTTTTTTTTTTTTTTTTGCGTAACTTGGAGGAGGAAGAAAATCCCCCGGGAAAATTATATACAAGGAAGTGTAAGTAATATAACTTTCCCAGGGAGTGTGACAGGAAAATATACAGACTACCAAATCTGCACACCCGAGTCTTGGTTTAAGGGAAAAAAAGAAGGGTGGGGGGAAAATACTCGTGGCGAAAGATTAAGAAAAGAAAACTTCCTCCGAATTATTGGAAGTGTTAACCAAGCCAGTTTCCCCAGAGTCGGGGGGAGGGAGGGGGGTTTATCAAACCAGTTTTCCCCGAGTCTGGTTTAACCAAACTAGTTTTCCCAGAGTTTGGGGGGTTTGACCAAACCAGTAAAACCCGAGCCGCGGTTTACTAAGCCAGTTTCCTTTCCCCCAAGTCTGGGTTTACTTTTTTTTTTTTGTCTGTGTCAACCAACCAACCACAGCCCACGTTTCTTTTTGCGACCCCCGGGTTGTGGTGGTGGGGGGTCAGGTCCGTTCGTCCGTGGAAGGCGATCTCTCTCTCTCTCTCTCTCTCTCTCTCTCTCTCTCTCTCTCTCTCTCTCTCTCTCTCTCTCTCTCCTCCCTCCCCCAGTATTTCCCCACCTCACACCTCGCGCTGGTCTCGACCTCACGCCTCCTGGCACATAAAGAACTCTTGGGAGGAGATTGCCACATTTATCTGGCCAAGGGGGTGTGAGGGAGAGAGGGACGGAGATGGGGAGGAGAGAGAGAGAGAGAGAGAGAGAGAGAGAGAGAGAGAGAGAGAGAGAGAGAGAGAGAGACTCCCCTCCAAGTTCCCCGGACGACGTAGAACGTGTCGCGGCGGCGGCCGCTTTAAAGTTCCACGCCCTGGGGGAAACTTCCTCTGACGGAGGAGAGACAGTATTGATTCGGGTGGGTGGATGGGCGGCGGTGGTATAGCGATGGTTGCTAAATGTTGTGAACGCAGGGAGGGAGGTGCGAATAATGCTTTGCAGAACCCAGACGGAGGGGCGTTGAGAGAGAGAGAGAGAGAGAGAGAGAGAGAGAGAGAGAGAGAGAGAGAGAGAGAGAGAGAGAGAGAGAGAGAGCATTATTCTGCCCAAGACCCTTCTCGACGACCTCCCCGGAGGGTCTTGTGTGCGAATGGAAGGGATGACCTGAAATGGAGATGTATTTATACCCAGGAGTGGTATCAGTGTAGGGGGAGGTTGATATTGTGGGGGTATGTGGGATGGACAGATAGCAGGTTTCATGATGGTCCATGACGTGGTTTGTCTGATGTCATTATCTTTCTTTGTGCTAGAGTAGGGCAGCAAAGCGCAAAGGAACAATCTCCCCACCTACCACCACTCCCTCCGGCTCAACAGCCAGCAAGAAGACAAAGAAAAAAGAAAGCTGAGAAAGTACACCAGGTAGTGTGGAGAGAGAGTTACTACTACCTTGGAAATTGTTATAGGAAAGTGAAGACGGGAAGAGTTCCATGCGCTAATGCAGTAGGGGGAGGGTTAAGTAGATATGAAATTATTAAAAAAAGAAAGAAATGATTGGACTCAATCTATTTACTGATGATAGATGTCAGTGAGGTACGTGTCTAGCCTTAACTTGAAAGGGATTGATGATATCTTGGCATGTGATGCTACAGCTGTACCGCTTGGGGGGGCGGGGGCGTTAATGCCCGTGTTATCGCATCTCTGTCCTTTGAATTTCCCACCGTTACTTGTGGTCGAACGTTTAGAAGAAAAAAAAGATATCCAAGTTGTGCAAATCATATGGTATTTTGAAAATGAATTATTTGATCTCCTCTGTGTCTGATATGTTTTTTGGGGGGTGTCTTTCTCGACGGAAGCCGTAATCATCGTAAACGGACGAAATGCATGAGGTCCTTCTGCGTGGCGCTCCTGAACTAATCAGGAAACTGCAGGAGTCGCATTAAATGATTCGTGAGATTGTGTAACGTGCTGTATAATTGTGTGTTTGTGTTTGTGTGTGTGTGTGTGTGTGTATGTGTGTGTTTATAGAATAATGGTATATAGCATGGCAGTCACATTGGGTTTGTTCATCCTTTTACAAATACGTGTGATCTCGCTGTATCTATCTATCTATCTATCTATTTATCTATATCTATCTATCTGTCCATCTCTCTCTCTCTCTCTCTCTCTCTCTCTCTATATATATATATATATATATATATATATATATATATATATATATATATATATATATATATATATATATATATTTCTTTTATACTATTCGCCATTTCCCGCATGAGCGAAGTAGCGTTAAAAACAGAAGACTGGGCCTTTGAGGGAATATCCTCACCTGGCCCCTTCTCTGTTCCTTCTTCTGGAAAATAGAAAAAAAAAAAAGAAAAAAGAGAGGGGAGGATTTCCAGCCACCCTCTCCCTCCCCTTTTAGTCGCCTTCTACTACACGCAGGGAATACGTAGGAAGTATTCTTTCTCCCCTATCCCAAGGGATAATGTGTATGTGTGTGTATATATACTGTAATATTGGCATTTGATAGGGTAAATGACTAATATTGACGTGAAATAGGGGACAGTGACTGTAATATTAGCAAGTAATAGGGGAAAGTGATTGCAATATTGATACATATAAATGGACGAGTGGCTGATATTTGGCTTGTAGTGTCAGACTTCAGAGAGAGGCTTTTGTTCTCGGTTATTCGCATGCGTGTTAATCCACTAGAATTAGTGTTCACGTCCTCCTCGTGCAATACGTTAACGGAGATATGAAGAGGGAAGGGGATGGGGTGTTCAGTGTGTGCACTGGAGTTGGTGAACGACATATGGCGCCCCCCTACGGAAAGGGAGGAAATGAATCTTGAGGTTTACACAGGAGGCCAGGACTTTAGAGCTGTCACGCTTGTTTGCTCGAGTTGTGGGAGAGTGTCGTTGGTTGTAGTCCAGAGAATTGTGTGCACTTGTAGATCTGTGTTTGTACGTTGTTTTGGGGGGGAAACTGGAGTTTGTCCCTTCGTTGATGAATGAAGAATAGACGATGGTAAATGAAGGAAGAGGGAAAAGGATAGATAGGATACTGAGAGACTTCAGGGGGACAGTGTTGCAGAATGTGTGTTCTGGGTTAATGGAAGGGAAATGTGTAAGGGAAGTTGTTTTTGAGGTAAGTAAGTGATGATAAGAGTGGAGGAGAGGGAAGACTTGAAGCCTACGGGGAGGTGTGGTGGGGTGGGGTGATTTAGGGATGTGGAGGGTGGGAGGGGAAGGCTGGAGTCCATTCCAGGCGGCGAGGGATCACGTGTCTGTCCTGATGGATGGCTTGGCGATAGCCCGCTCCTCCCTCCACCGCCCGACACACACACACACACACACACACACACACCTCCACCGCCCACACGCTTGCAATTCTCTTCGGAAAGTTTGGCTTGAACCTTTTTATATATATGTTTTTAAAAAGAAATAACGCCACTGATGAAGGCAGGTTATGATAGTATTACAGTATTAAGAGGACCGATATGATGGTCTCATCATCTCGGGGGCTGTGAAATGGTCCACGTCCTCCGTCAGCCACTGCGTCAGGCACCATCGTCTCCCTCAGAATCCCTCCCTCTCCGCCAGAACTCTTCATGTTCGCCACACAGTAAAATCTCATGGCATATCCTGGAAGTTGTGGCAGCGGGCGAGGGAGGAGTTTATATGTGGGATTTGAAAATTCCGGGCGTCTTTTGCCGGGAACGTCCGCTGGCTAATTTAGGTGTCGTCACTTCTCATACGTGTCTGTCCGATACAGGCGCTCCTGTTGCTGGTGTCGTAATGTAGATGTGCTCTCTTACTACGGGTGTTCTTTGTAGCGACGTAGTGTGATGAGAGTGTTCTGGAGAACACTCGTGCCACCGTGTTCTTTTGAGTTCGCGGGACTTGAGGGGAGATGATCGCAAAGTGGCTGTGAACCGGCTTGTCCACTTCGTGGTCAAATCTGTAACTAGGATATTGGTCGTCCGTCCCGCTCGAAGCATAGTGCTTGTGTCAGTTTGTAGTACAGAAGCACCCATGTACTCGCCTTGTTGATCTCGGATCTCCCAACTTTGATGCCATCTGACTCTCAATATTTCTTTGACCTAATACAACTGCATTCTCTCTCTCTCTCTCTCTCTCTCTCTCTCTCTCTCTCTCTCTCTCTCTCTCTCTCTCTCTCTCTCTCTCTCTCTCTCTCTCCAGTGCAGAGTTTCCCTCCATGTCGTTCTGTTGTGACTCCTCCCCCTTACCGTGTCAACAGGGGTGACCTTCAAGAGTTTCAGTCATGCCCTCTCCCTTCTGTTCGTGAACGATGATCTACCGTCGTCCCTCGACTCTGCTTAATCTTACGAAGACGATTCCACTAAAGATATTGCCGTTCGTTTTCTTTCCCCTCCTCACCTGCGAATCTTGTTCTGTGTCTCCCACTGGACTTGTTCCCTCCCTCTCTCTTGATCCGAGCCTCCGCAGCGCTCAAAATGTTGAAGCAGTAACCAGGTTAGATTCAATGGTACAAAGGCACAATTCCTGCCTATATCTCTTTCCAGATCTCGCGCGCTCTTCACTCCTATATTTCAGGACGATATAAAGTAAAGTAAACGTGATGGGTATACCTATATCCCCCCCACTTTCTCTAGGATATCCCACATGATGAACGTCCTAAAATCTGTTTCCAAAACCTGGGGGTGTTGTACAGGTGCCGCGTATGTTTTATGTGAGCATCTGTACCGTATCCACAGGGGCCTCAGCTCATATTCGCCACAGCATTACTGCTGGCATGTCTGGAGCGGGGGTGAAGCTCACTAGACGAGACGTCCTCGTCAGCCTGCCTTATAACTAGAGTGGAATAAGACGTTTTCCGCCTTGTTAACACATTTCTTCTATCATTTTTTTTTTTTCTTTATTTTTCTACTGACCTCGTGAGCTGTCTGCTCGTGTTCCCAAGAACGAGGACTCGAGGCACCCGTCAGGCACCTAACTGCTTCCCATAGTTTGAGTGTGGAGATCAGTCGCATGAGGATGAACCGTCATGGTACCTCCTCGTTTCCTCAAGCAGCGAAACTGTGGAATTCCTTTACTTCCATTGTCTCTCCCTCTTCCTATAACCTTTCCCGCCTTGAAAACTTGGGTAGAGAAACACCTGGAAAGTTTCTATCAATCCCTGTTCTATTATTTTTTCTTTATGTTTAATTATCTTACCAGAGATGGCCTTGACTGGAGCATACTTTGGCCAGTACCGTGTCGGCAAGGAGAGAGAGAGAGAGAGAGAGAGAGAGAGAGAGAGAGAGAGAGAGAGAGAGAGAGAGAGAGAGAGAGAGAGAGAGATGTAAGACGTTCGTGGAAGTTTACAGTCGGGTGTAGATATTTTTACGAGGGTGTAGTGTTTTGTAAATGTCTATGATCATAAAGACCATAAAAAGATTAACATGTTATTTCACTTGGATGGGTTGTTGTACATGTCTACGAAAGATAAGATTAAGAGCGTGTGAGAGTGATTCTGGTGATTATTATACTAATGTGGCTTTTGGTATTATATGACGACGTCGCTGGGATGTCTATACAAGTGCTAATATAATTCCCAGTCTGTCACCCTCCTCAAGTGTTTCCCATTATGAGAGTCATGGTATGCATTGACGTGCCAGAGGGGCATCATGGGCATGCGTCCATCTGCTTAAAGACTTTTAGATTTGGGACTGTGTGATGATAAGACACGCTTCATAAACTTGTTCTGAACAGAAGGCAGTTATAGAATGTGTGTAACGGGTGACAGGATTTACTTAACCTAAGTGGCTTTTCATGTACTCTGTAGTTCACATTGCTGGCTGACTTACTCCACATTGATGGCGTGGGCCGTGTACGTTAGTGAGGTGGTATGTGGTCGTTAGAGTTATAGCACCTGAAGGTGTTCGATGTTTTCTTGGGTGGTGGTTATAACTTGACGTTGATGATCTGGCAGTTTATGGGATTAGGGCCGAAATAACCGACCATGTATGGTTCTTGCTGGTCCGGCCTTGCATGGTATCCATCGACTGAGCACCATATTTTTTGGGTGAAAGGTCTCCATATACCTTAATCAGTTTTGAAATTGATCTTCTTTGTGGACTTGTTGTGTCAGCGTCATGATTTCTTCGTGATGTTCCGTGTGGTAGTCTGGTTCCAAACAGGTGTGGGACCGTTTCTGGCTTGGGTCTCGTAGAAAACAGTATTGGTTTCATATCTTCCCCGAGGGTCTAGGATACAAGGATTATAGAGTGTCTGTCGTTGATTCCTGGAGGGTTGTGGAGGGCGCTGCCCCTCCGTGTTATGGGAACGTTCTACTCCCAGGCTTGCTGGCGAGACGACTTTATGATTGCCGGTAACGTGTTCTCGAGGCGAGGGCGAACGTGTCCCCCTTGAGCACGCCTTGTACAGTCCTCAATGCGCGACGGTGCTCTCCTCGATCTCGACGGTACGACTTTTTAAGGGCACGAAGTTGCCATCCTTAGATACATGCCAGCGTTAGGGGTCAGGTCGAAGAGGAGGACGTGATGCCCCTTGGCTGGCGTGCCTTCTGTGCCGGCGCGCGGCTCCGCCGTGGTGCCTCTCGCCCCAGAAGACCCTGGGTACAGAGAGACACATGATCGAGGATGCTAGTGGTCTCTCCAAACAGTAATAAGTTTCGCGTGGCTCTAGCCAGCTCAGAGGATCTCGATATCATGATTGCCCCGCGCCTTGCCACATGCAAATTTGGCTGCTATCGTCGCCTACCCCCCTTTCCCTGGCCTCACAGAGTTGAGGGTTGGAGCTCTCGAGGAACTAGGAGTCTTGTGTACCGTCTCCATGTTTGTTTGTTTGTTTGTTCTTTTTTATAGGAAGTTTATTGTTAACTGTTGAAGCAGATAGTCTTATTTGTGCTCGTGGTCTCTCTCTCTCTCTCTCTCTCTCTCTCTCTCTCTCTCTCTCTCTATATATATATATATATATATATATATATATATATATATATATATATATATATATATATATATATATATATAGATAGATGGATGGATATACTTATTTTCCATCAGTTTACGCGTCACCTTCATTGCACGGTGTAACTAAACATTTGTAGTACGTCGTGTGAACGAAGGGGTCAGGGAGGTTGGAGACAAGTGTACGGGATCCATCAAGAGGGGTGTTATTCCCGACGGGTCTCCCATGACGAATTCGTTGTAGTCTTCGTTATCGCTCTTGTTTGATGTGGTGTTACTTAACGCTCTAGTTCGTAATGTGGGACCCATCCCCCATCTGTTGTGAAGATTAGGTGGTGGTGGGGGGGGGGGTTCATAGTCGTTACGAGCGGCGTGTACCTCGCCCAACACATGGCGGAGCCCTGATTAATTTTTACGTTCTGTCTCACTGTTTTCTCTCGCTCGAGATGGCCTTGATGGGGGTATTTTATATGCCCGTGCCATGTCGGTCACTGTAGAAAGAAAAAATATATAAATTCTGCATACCAGGCCAACAGCATCATCGCCTCAAGCAACTTTTTGTTTGTGGAAAGGTATCAGGTTCCACGCAGGATCATCTTGTGTTGCTAATCAATTCTGGAAAGAGAGGATCGGGGGGGAGGGAGGGATTGTATCGGGTTTTAACGAGCAGGAGTGAGGTGGGGTCGGCCATGATCCGCGGGGTCTGTTGAAGAGATCTCGTGCGGAACATGACCATGGTGGGACCTCGCCAGCCTCACCCTCGTGGTAACTCGACCTCAGGCCTTGAACAACCTGTGTATAAAGAGTGCGGGTGGGGTGGGCAGATCATTCGCTGCTTACGTAACTCACCTCATCCCTTCGTTACCTAGCAACAGGGTTGTATTATGGGAGGGGAAGGGAAGTGGGGAGGGGAATGACAGGGTTGTTAGCCTGGCGGCCCAAGTCACATAGTTAGCGCGTATAGCGAGATTCTTTGGTCTGTTGACAGCGCGGGGGGTGTGGGATGTGAGAGTGGTGGAGGAGGATGGGTGGGCGAGGGTTCGCTTCAGTTATGACTTTAAGACGCTTGACAGCAGCAGTCGTTAGCGTCTGTCAAACTGGCCAGCAATGCCTGAGGATTGGGTGTTCGTCACCGCGTGTGATCCTGATCAAATAGAAAAAAAAAAAAGAAGCGCGATATTCTCTGAGAACCATTTTAAACGAATGAAAAGAAAAGTTGCATCTGTTTCATCATTCCACTGAGGCCCACCTCATCTTGGCCATGATGGAGTTCTTCATTAGGACGCTTCTGTTCTCCATTTGTAGGAGATAGACATCCCTCTGTGTTTCAGCCAATTTGCTGTTGATGGATTCATCGTGGGCGATGGATGTGGCTGACGAGGAAGTACAGGTTGACGAGGGATCGAGTGATGGAGGGAACAGACCGGAGCTGAAGAGGATTAGAATCGTTAAGAGGCAAATGTGGCGAGGAAAGGGAGACTGATGCAGGACGTAGAGGTGTGAGGAGAGGATGTGTAGTAGATATTGAAGCGAGTGTGTGGCACGTACTGGGGGTTGGGGGAAGCAATAGAAGACGGATTGATGATTGGTAGGAAACGAGATGGTTAGAGGATGGGATTATGTTGGCGAAAAGTGTTGAAGAAACGTACTATACAATACGTAAGTTAACAGCAGTAGACACTTGAAGTTCTCGACACAGTGGCCTGAACAAGGGAATGAAGTAATGTGAAAACTGAAGAGAAAAACCATGAAGCAGCAACAGAATAAAAAGAAAATTTAGTTGCAGCTGACGCTAAGGCTTAATGGCGAGAGAAACAGATGCTGGAGGGTTTGAAAGTAATAGTAGTAAAGAATAGAAGTGGAATGAGCTGATAAATGGTTGTAGACGATGAAACGCATTGCTGGTACAATGTTAGATTTACATGATAAAACTGTAAAGGAATAATGCTTCTGAAAGGAGATAGGGGGGATGATGTAGATGTAGACAAGTAAGAAAAAATGAAAGTGATAAGTGAAGGCAAGATGAGAGGGAGGGGAGCGGAGTGGCTGGTGATGGCCGGTCTGCAGGGGACCCGGCTCTCCTGATAACGTCATCGTCATAACACGGCGACAACTGGTGCGGCTGGTGGCCAGCTGCTGTGTGTGCGGGGGTTACTGGCTAGTTGATATGGATGTTTTGCCAGCTTTTGTTGGTGTTGAACAGATGGTGCAGGGGTGGGGGAGGAGGAGGGGTCAGAGCCAGTTGGTGGTTGCGCCTGTCCCACCCGCATGATGTTGATGTGCTGTTCTTTTTGTGCTTCTGTAAAGAAAGTGTCGCTCTCCTGTTAGTGGGAGACATTTAGTATTCCTCTCTCTCTCTCTCTCTCTCTCTCTCTCTCTCTCTCTCTCTCTCTCTCTCTCTCTCTCTCGTGAGTAGGCATTTCCTGTCTTTGTTCTGTTCTTTTTTCCGGTGATTTCTACCGTACCGTAGTTTGATCGGTAGTTTTTCGTCTTCTCTACGTCTAACTGTTGTAACTGGTGCTCAGTTTGCTACATTGGTGTAGTGCCAGTGCTCGTCTGAGGTCTTTCGACTGAGACGGTACGAGAGTACAGTCTGTCTGTACTTGTGTGGTATCCACGATTGATGATTATTTGTCTGTCGACTTGAGTGGCGATGTCATTCTACTTGTGTGTGCCTTACCTGTGGTAACCACCTTCGTTCTCCTATCCTCCCGTGGCTGGTTCTGCCTTGTGCTGGCTTGAGAGTGCGTCAGTTTGTGGCTGACGTGCAAACGCTTCTTCGACATTGGCTGCTGAACGCTGGGATCTCTTCAGCCACGACACTGTGGCTCTGCCGATTGCATGTCACCGTTGAGGCTGGTTTGGATATCTACCGGAAGGACAACACTTGCCCTCGATACTTGAAGACGCTGTGTTCCTTAAAGTGTTTATGTATGATTTGTGTGTGATGTCTCGTATACTTGGTTAAGTGTCGTATGGTTGTACTTCTTGACTGTGCTGCGGTAATATACTGAAGGTGTTTTGATTTTCTCTGAAGTAATTTATTGACTGTGGAGTGCTTTCTCAGTCTCCAATAATCATTTTATAGTTTCAGTAAGGATATATATATATATATATATATATATATATATATATATATATATATATATATATATATATATATATATATATATTACCTAGGCAGTCTGTTCTTCACAAACAAAGCACCAGCTCCCCAGTACTTCCTTTTTTCTATGTCTCCCCTCATACATATTGTAATTTGGAACCTGTACCCAGCTATCCATGTATTCCTGCCTATTACATGAAAAACAAACTTATATTACCAACATACCATACCAGCCGGCATAGATTTTCGTTATTTTGATTTTTGGAGTATATATATATATATATATATATATATATATATATATATATATATATATATATATATATATATATATATAGGGTAAAATGGAAGTAATTACTTTGACAGTTGAATTTATGTTATGGTAAACTAAACCAGTGTTTGAAGCAACTGGTGGGGAACGGAGTGGATTAACTGCGTAAAGGGTAGGTAGTTTCGTTTTCCATTAATCTTTGTAGAATAAATATGTATATATATATATATATATATATATATATATATATATATATATAAACAAGATGGATTTGCATGTAGCGTTTATGGATCTGGAGAAGACATATGATAGAGTTGATAGAGATGCTCTGTGGAAGGTGTTAAGAGTATATGGTGTGGGAGGTAAGTTGCTAGCAGTGAAAAGTTTTTATCGAGGATGTGAGGCATGTGTACGAGTAGGAAAACAGGAAGGTGATTGGTTCCCAGTGAATGTCGGTTTGCGGCAGGGGTGCGTGATGTCTCCATGGTTGTTTAATTTGTTTATGGATGGGGTTGTTAGGGAGGTGAATGCAAGAGATTTGGAAAGAGGGGCAAGTATGCAGTCTGTTGTGGATGAGAGGGCTTGGGAAGTGAATCGGTTGTTGTTCGCTGATTATACAGCGCTGGTGGCTGATTCAGGTGAGAAATTGCAGAAGTTGGTGACTGAGTTTGGTAAAGTGTGTGAAAAAAGAAATCTGTGAGTAAATGTGAATATGAGCAAGGTTATTAGGTTCAGTAAGGGTGAGGGACAAGTAAATTGGGAGGTAAGTTTGAATGGCGAAAAACTGGAGGAAGTGAAGTGTTTTAGATATCTGGGAGCTTATTTAGCAGCAGATGGAACCATGGAAGCGGAAGTGAGTCACAGGTTGGGGGAAGGGGCGAAGGTTCTGGAAGCGTTTAAGAATGTGTGGAAGGCGAGAGCATTATCTCGGAAAGCAAAAATGGTAATGTTTGAATGAATAGTGGTTCCTACAAGGTTATATGGTTGCGAGGCATGGGCTATAGATAGGGTTGTGCGGAGTAGGGTGGATGTGTTGGAAATGAAATGTTTGAGGACAGTGAGGTGGTTTGATCGAGTATGTAATGAAAGGGTGAGAGAGATGTGTGGTATTAGAAAGAGTGTGATTGAGAAAGCAGAATAGGGTATATTGAAATGGTTTGGTCACATGGACAGAATGGCTGAGGAAAGATTGACAAAGAGGTTATATGTGTCAGAGGTGGAGGGAACAAGGAGAAGTGGGAGACCAAATTGGAGGTGGAATGATGGAGTGAGAAATATTTTGAGTGATCAGGGCCTGAACATACAGGAGGGCGAAAGGCGTGCAAGGAATAGAGTGAATTGGAACGATATGGTATACCGGGGTCGACGTGCTGTCAGTGGATTGAGCCAGGGCATGTGAAGCGTCTGGGGTAAACAATGGGATGTTTTGTGGGATCTGGATGTGGAAAGGGAGATGTGGTTTTGGTGCATTACACATGGCAGCTAGAGACTGAGTGTGAACGAATGTGGCCTTTGTTGTCCTTTCCTAGCGCTACCTCGCGTGCGCTCGGGGCAAGGGGTGGCGACGAGAATGGATGAAGGCAGCAAGTATGAATATGCACTTGTGTATATATGTATATGTCTGTGTGTGTATATGTATGTATACGTTGAAATGTATAGGTATGCATATGTGCGTGTGTGGACGTGTATGTATATACATGTGTATGTGGGTGGGTTGGGCCATTCTTACGTCTGTTTCCTTGCGCTACCTCGCTAACGCGGGAGACAGCGACTAGGTATAATGTTAATAGATGATATATATATATATATATATATATATATATATTTATATATATGTATATATTATTCATGAGTCTCCGGGTTTATAAGTGTAAGGGTTTCTCTCTCTCTCTCTCTCTCTCTCTCTCTCTCTCTCTCTCTCTCTCTCTCTCTCTCTCTCTCTCTCTCTCTCTCTCTCTCTCCTGCATGAATACACTTACGCACCGACTCTTTCGTGAACAAGAGGATTGGTATTGACGTGGGTTTATGTGTATGTGCCAGCGATTCCACCTGGACATGTTTGCGCACAGAACTTTTATCTCGTAAGGATTAATCAACTATAATCACTTGTATTGTATTCTTTGTTCGTGGTGTGTTTACTCGGGTTCAATACGTGGTCTGTTAGGTTAGAAGTGAAGTTCAAACGGCTGGCAATGCAGTGGTTGGTGGCCGTTGAGTAAACGTCTGCCTGGTGCCAGACGTGTAGCTGAAACTGTCGTACGCCTTCGGGAGGGAGTGAGAGGTCTCCATTCAGTCCATGTGGCTTATACTTGTGTACCTCTGGGTGACGTTTTACGTCGAGAAGCTGAAGCACAGGTGATATGTGTAGGGAAGATACTCAAGTTTTTGCTCTTATCACCAGGCTTTGTCATGGCAATAAACACAAATGCTTTGTAGTCGTGATGGAGTGAGTACGAACAGGGTACGATGCACTAAATATTGATGTTTGATGTATTCAAGGTTTTCAGCGTATGAGAGACCTATTGTGGGGTCGAGCTACACATATATATGAGGGTTTCCATTGGGTTCATGACACCATAGGGATCTGCTGCGTCGCCAACTCATAGCGCGAAATATTTGGCGTAAGGTAATCGTGAAACATTAAAGTTGGGGCTTTCTCTCACAGCCGAAACGGCATGAATGTACCCGTACCGATTCGTTCGTAAGCGTGACTTTTATACCTCTTCGTAGGCACGACCTTTGAACCGATCAGAGATTCACGCTGTAAAACGGACAGGTATTCAAGAAAAGTTCGAGTTTTACGTCAGAAAACTTGACAAGCCCGAACGGCGGAGGAAATCAATGATGCCCCGGGGGGACAATCTCGGGATCAGCTCGCGAGGGGCCGGCAAAGTTGGAAGATTTTGGCACAGGATCCACGCCAGGCGGGCACGGCCTCCCGACCCCCAAGCTGACCCGGAGCGCACACCCGGTGTGTGGCTCTCCTTGCAGGTTGTAAGGTCAACTAGTGCCTCCCAGACCAGGTCTGTGGCCCAAAGCACCAGTTACGCAAGTGAACTGGTGCCGGTAGAGCTATTGTATGGCACTCCGCGCCAGTTACCCAGTTAGCTAGGGCTGACTGAGCAGGTATCTGGCACAGCCGCTCCAGCTGTCCAGCCAACTAGGGCTGACTGAGCAGGAGTGTGTCACTCCGCGCCGGTAATACAGTCAACTGGTACCGTTTGAGCAGGTGTTTGGCACTTCGCGCCAGTTATACTATCAACTGGTGTCGGCACGGAGGGTATGAAACTGAGTAAGATCCTGGAAACACTTCCATTAAGATCAGTTGAGACTGTGTACAAGTTTTCGAAAATAAATTCTTTTAACGCAACAGCAGAAAGAAAGAAAGAAAGAAAGAAAGAAGGAAAGAAAGAAAGAAAGAAAGAGAAAAACGACGTCAGGATCCTGCCTCTTGCACCTCGGCGAGGCGTCTGACCGTAGCCGCTGACACTTGGAGCGTGGCTGAAGTATTGGCAAAAGAATCAGGGATATACGAACTCTATTTTAGGAACGTGAATCGGAAACATTATACACGCCGAGGTGTTGCAACCTCACCAGCTTTCAGCAAGGGTCTGGATGGCCGACTGGACCGTCTGGAAACATCATACACTCCGAGACGTTGCAACCACTCCATCATCCAGCACCTGGTCTGGATGGTCGACTGGATCCCCTCTGGAAACATCATACACGCCGAGGTGTTGTAACCTCACCAGCTTCCAGTAAGGGTCTGGATGGCCGACTGGACCGTCTTGAAACATCATACACGCCGAGATGTTGCGACCACTCTGTCATCCAGCATCTCGTCTGGATGGCCGACTGGACCCCTTTGGAAACATCATACACGCTGAGATGATCCAACCTCACCAGCTTCCAGCACTGGTCTGGATGGTCGACGCATGGAGCCTCTGGAGTTAGGATAATTCTTTTTTTTTAAGAGCCTGCTGTCTGCCTTCTGTAGGATTTCCTCACGCTTGTGTTCCTGATGGAAGACTGTAATGCTTGCTTGTTAATTTTGTCTGGCGTGGGCTGTAATAATGCCGCGCCGCCCTCCCAGAGGAAATTAAGCAGGGTTCCGTGTGAGACAGTGTTCAGAACGAAACCGAATCATCGATGTGACCTTAAAGACGCAAGAAGTGTATGCGATGCGGCGAGTCCTTGATACAATACATACAACATATTGCAGAACATCCATGACACATGTCTGCACTCTGATTATTCACGAGAAAAAGGAAACTTTCTTTGCTTTGCCCTCCTTTTCTTGTGCTGCCTCTAAGGGGACTGCTTCTTTTTCAGCAGTGTTAAGGCCAGACCACTTTGCTTCGACCTTGTATCTAGTAACTGTGTAACACACACACACACACACACACACACACACACACACACACACACACACCTCTCTTTCAGTCTCGTCTTAGTACTCGAAGGTTGAAACTCTTGTCTGGTAGAAAATAGTGTTGTACATAATTCGTCTTAACCGTGAGCTGCGTTTGTCTTATGTTTGTGTGTGTGTGTGTGTGTGTGTGTGTGTGTGTGTGTGTGTGTGTGTGTGTGCTAAATTCATGCAGAAATGAATTCACGGAATGAGGTCCCTTTGATGGTTGTGAATGACTCGGTGAAGCACGGATGGGTGTCTTCAACGGAAGTGTCTAAATGGATATGGATAAACATGTTTTCGTACATTCTGTTGGATGTGCTGTGTAAACTTCGTTCCCCGCTCGTGTGTAACCTTATTAGACATCGCTCGGTCCCGCTTAATTACCTACAGCTTACCAAATTAGATTACATTTTTCTTTTCTCTCTTTTGCACGGCAGAGAGAGCAGAGCTGTTCACGGGGGCAGAATATGATGGTGAGCTCTGGTTATCGCGTGGGTGACGCCTGCAGTAACCAGGCCAGCACAGTGGTGGCGCTGGCCTGATTTTAATGAATATTGGTAAATAACTTTTAATAAGGAATATCGTGTTTTATTTGTCTTTCTTTTTATTGTCTTTGTTGTTCTTGTTGGTAAGAAGAAATATCTGTAAATCATGGGGGAGGAGGTGGTTGAGTGGTTACAGCTCTCCTTTTTAACCATGTGGTCATGGGTTCGAGCCCAGCCCCCGGGTTGGTCATGAGCAACACTCCTCTCCCTCGTAAAATACCTACTCCCTCATCACTCACGCCAACAGCTTACTGTGCTAAAGCCATACTGACCTCATTACGTTCCTGTACGTAGTCCTGAAGTATGGAAGACTCATGTTGCATGGCAGTAATGTACTTGTAGATATTGTTGGCTACAAGATTTAGAAGCGTTTGACAGAAATTTGGCAGAGCGGTCCGTTTGGTAAATGCATGTCTCGCCGTCAACACGCCCGTATATATATATATATATATATATATATATATATATATATATATATATATATATATATATATATATATATTTATATATATATTTATATATATATATATATATATATATATATATATATATATATATATATATATATATATATATATATATATATATATGCACACCTTCATCCACCTCAAACGTTCGTCAGTTCTCTCGCTCGTCCATTTCCCCGGTCTCTGCCACAGACAGCCACCCAGCCAGCCCATATATCCATCCATCAGCCTGTCTGACTGTGTGCGTGTGTGTGTATGTGTGGGGATTGACTGATTTGTTTAGTTATAGCATTGATAAAGAATTAAGCTAAAAGAATTCAAATATTGTTGTGCATTTGTATCAAACAGCTTTTCCTCTGGTTCCCTATAGCCTTTTGTGTTTTGAATGTGTTCAACAGTATCTTGACACACACACACACACACATATATATATATATATATATATATATATATATATATATATATATATATATTCTTATTTCCCAATCCTCGCATATTGTGTTATTTCAGAGTGTCGGTGGGAAAGACTGCTCCACCATTTGGCCAGGAGTATCACTGCATGAATCGTCTGGTATTGAAAAGCGATTTTCTGTTTTATGTTCTCAGTGTTGACGCATTTAGCAGGCGATCAAATATTCATGGTCGTTTGATGCTCAAAACTGTTTATATATATATATATATATATATATATATATATATATATATATATATATATATATATATATTTTTTTTTTTTTTTTTTTTTTTTTTTATACTTTGTCGCTGTCTCCCGCGTTTGCGAGGTAGCGCAAGGAAACAGACGAAAGAAATGGCCCAACCCACCCCCATACACATGTATATACATACGTCCCACACGCAAATATACATACCTACACAACTTTCCATGGTTTACCCCAGACGCTTCACATGCCTTGATTCAATCCACTGACAGCACGTCAACCCCGGTATACCACATCGCTCCAATTCACTCTATTCCTTGCCCTCCTTTCACCCTCCTGCATGTTCAGGCCCCGATCACACAAAATCTTTTTCACTCCATCTTTCCACCTCCGATTTGGTCTCCCTCTTCTCCTCGTTCCCTCCACCTCCGACACATATATCTTCTTGGTCAATCTTTCCTCACTCATTCTCTCCATGTGCCCAAACCACTTCAAAACACCCTCTTCTGCTCTCTCAACCACGCTCTTTTTATTTCCACACATCTCTCTTACCCTTACGTTACTCACTCGATCAAACCACCTCACACCACACATTGTCCTCAAACATCTCATTTCCAGCACATCCATCCTCCTGCGCACAACTCTATCCATAGCCCACGCCTCGCAACCATACAACATTGTTGGAACCACTATTCCTTCAAACATACCCATTTTTGCTTTCCGAGATAATGTTCCCGACTTCCACACATTCTTCAAGGCCCCCAGAATTTTCGCCCCCTCCCCCACCCTATGATCCACTTCCGCTTCCAAGTTTCCATCCGCTGCCAGATCCACTCCCAGATATCTAAAACACTTCACTTCCTCCAGTTTTTCTCCATTCAAACTCGCCTCCCAATTGACTTGACCCTCAACCCTACTGTACCTAATAACCTTGCTCTTATTCACATTTACTCTTAACTTTCTTCTTCCACACACTTTACCAAACTCAGTCACCAGCTTCTGCAGTTTCTCACATGAATCAGCCACCAGCGCTGTATCATCAGCGAACAACAACTGACTCACTTCCCAAGCTCTCTCATCCCCAACAGACTTCATACTTGCCCCTCTTTCCAAAACTCTTGCATTTACCTCCCTAACAACCCCATCCATAAACAAATTAAACAACCATGGAGACATCACACACCCCTGCCGCATTCACTGAGAACCAATCACTTTCCTCTCTTCCTACACGTACACATGCCTTACATCCTCGATAAAAACTTTTCACTGCTTCTAACAACTTGCCTCCCACACCATATATTCTTAATACCTTCCACAGAGCATCTCTATCAACTCTATCATATGCCTTCTCCAGATCCATAAATGCTACATACAAATCCATTTGCTTTTCTAAGTATTTCTCACATACATTCTTCAAAGCAAACACCTGATCCACACATCCTCTACCACTTCTGAAACCACACTGCTCTTCCCCAGTCTGATGCTCTGTACATGCCTTCATATATATATATATATATATATATATATATATATATATATATATATATATATATATATATATTGTATGTACTTTTATTTTTTATACTTGATCGCCGTTTCCCGCGACAGTGAGATAGCGCTAGGAAACAAAGGAAGAACGGCTCATCCCCCCATTTACACATATATGTACATAAATGTCCTTACACAGGCATATACATACATATACACATATACATGTTCATACTTGCTTGCCTTCATCCATTTCTGTCGCTACCCCGCTCCACAGGAGACAGTATCGCAACCCCCTGCTTCAGCGAGGAAGCGCCAGGAAAAACAGGCAAAGAAAGCCACTTTCGTTCACACTCAGTCTCTAGCTGTCATGTGTAATGCACCGAAACCACAGCTCCCTTTCCACATCCAGGCCCGAGAGAGAGAGAGAGAGAGAGAGAGAGAGAGAGAGAGAGAGAGAGAGAGAGAGAGAGAGAGAGAGAGAGAGAGACTTGCTTGACCTGAGGGACAGTTGCCCTAATTCCTGCCGATACTTCAGGGACCGTCTTACCCGTAATAGTTAATGGCCTGGCCACTGAACTTTGGCAGGAGTTCCCAGCAGTGTAACATTATCGTCTGCGCCTCTGGATATATATATATATATATATATATATATATATATATATATATTTTTTTTTTTTTTTTTTTTTTCAAAAGAAGGAACAGAGAAGGGGGCCAGGTGAGGATATTCCCTCAAAGGCCCAATCCTCTGTTCTTAACGCTACCTCGCTAACGCGGGAAATGGCGAATAGTTTGAAAGAAAGAAATATATATATATATATATATATATATATATATATATATATATATATATATATATATATATATAACTTTTCATACTATTCGTCATTTCCCGCGTTAGCGAGGTAGCGTTAAGAACAGAGGACTGGGCCTTTGAGGTAATATCCTTATCTGGCCCCCTTCTCTGTTCCTTCTTTTGGAAAATTAAAAAAAACAAGAGGGGAGGATTTCCAGCCCCCCGCTCCCTTCCCTTTTAGTCGCCTTCTACGACACGCAGGGAATACGTGGGAAGTATTCTTTCTCCCCTATCCCTAGGGATATATATATATATATATATATATATATATATATATATATATATATATATATATATATATACACGCTATATATTGCGCTACCTCGCAAACGCGGGAGACAGCGACAAAGTATAAAAATATATATATATATATATATATATATATATATATATATATATATATTGTAGATTCGTGAGCTAGATTAGTTACAACACCTATTTCAGTTGGCTGCATCATGTCTTCGTTTCGTGTTGGTGTTGTAAGCCAAGAAGATATAACTGGAATAAGGCAGAGACTAACGGTGGGGTTTCTGCCTTTGGGGGGAATATATACGACTGTAGCCGTGTCTCCGAGCTGGAGCCCGTGAGGATTGATGGTGTTCATGCTGCAATTAGATTTCTGGAACTGTTAAAGAGCTGGTAAAAGCTTCCCAGAGTTGAGGAGAGTGGAAGTCTTTTTTTAAGGTGAAGAGACTGGACGAACAGAGGCTTCCTTTAACAAGATCGAGACGAGATAAATGAGCCCTCTCTAGGATGAAGAGACGAGATAAAGGAACGGTCTTTAGGATGAAGAGACGAGGTAAAGGAACGGTCTCTAGGATGAAGAGACGAGATAAAGGAACGGTCGCTAGGATGAAGAGACGAGATAAAGGAACGGTCTTTAGGATGAAGAGACAAGATAAAGGAACGGTCTCTAGGATGAAGATACGAGATAAAGGAACGGTCTCTAGGATGAAGAGACGAGATAAAGGAACGGTCTCTAGGATGAAGAGACGAGATAAAGGAACGGTCGCTAGGATGAAGAGACGAGATAAAGGAATGGTCGCTAGGATGAAGAGACGAGATAAAGGAACGGTCTTTAGGATGAAGAGACGAGATAAAGGAACAGTCTCTAGGATGAAGAGACGAGATAAAGGAACGATCTCTAAGATGAAGAGACGAGATAAAGGTCTCTAGGATGAAGGGACGAGATTAAAGAACAGTCTTGGTGGTGAGACGAGCTTAAGGAACCGAAAGAGGGAACGTTCACTAATGTACAATGTACTCGAAGATACCTGTTACATCTATCAGTTGCCCAGCACATAACGTGTGGGAAGATAGAGTGATTGATTATGAAAAAAGAAGGTGGTCCTGTGTGTCTGTCTGTCGCATCTCTTAAAGTAATCCCTCTGGATAACTCCTTATCCTCTATGTCAACGACGTTGGCCCAGGTTAATCCTCGTAATCCGCCTCTCCTCCTCATCCTCCTCCTCCTCCTCTCCACCTCCCCATCTCCTTCCTCCCCTCCCCCCGGGCTGGATTACTAGCGTGTAAAAACCCCAATTATAGATCCGGGATTAGCGGAGCACATAGCCAGCAGGAGGAGATCCCGGGGGCCTCACCGCCCGTGTAGGTGAGTAAGCCGCCTCCACCTCCTCCTCCTCCTCCTGGTGGTGGTGCTTCCTCTGGCCGCCTACCCGACCCGGATGCTCCTGCCTCCTGGTCCTTAATTCATCTTCTGATTATCTTCGCCGAGTCGCTCACCTCCTGGAGACGGTGCCTGGGCGAGGAGGGGAGATGGTTGTGTGTGTGATGTAGTACGCGTGGGTAGGAAGGGCGTAGGGAGGTGGGGGGGGGGGGGGGGGTGGATACGTAGGCGTCGAGGACAAAAATATGGAACTGGACACCGGGTCGTCTGGTCTAGTCTCCAGCGTCCTCAACACCCGCCTTTCCTCCGTCATAGCCACGTAAATTGAGTAAACTGGGAATTCAACTGAAGGAAATCGGAAGACAAATTCATGCTTTTTTTTTAACTAACAGATCACGGCAGCACTTTACGGTTAACTTGGCCGTTTACAGTGCTTCTGCGGTGAAAAGACCAATCAGTCCCCTATGGTACTAAACTAGCACCCCTCCTGTTCCAAGTTCTTGCAATCCTTCTTGCTGCCTCATTATCATGAATGTCATTGCCGAGAACACGAGTCACAGTTTCATAACATTCCTTAGGCGATCATGCTTAAGTACCTAAATCTCGTCCACATATGACACTGTGAGGCTGCAACACAGATATAAAGAAAGTATTCCACCGGATCACTGAAAACAACATGCTTATCCCCGGGGATGAGTTACAAACGCTCTTTAGAAATCAAGAGCAATACTGAATACCAGAGGATCGCAAGACACTCGTATCTTATTTGGACATTGTGAAAGTCTTCGGGATAATGATGTGCAAGTTCTCGGGATAATGAAATTTGACGACCTTTCCTTCAGCGAGCTTAACCTGGCAGCAGTTGCCTCCAACGTATGGATGGTAGGGTGGATCCTGCGGACTTTCAAGACGGTGTGGGAAGAAAATCCACTGATGACACTCGTCATATTGCTAACACTCTCACAGTTAGTATACTGCTGTATGTAGACATCACCCTGCAAGGCGTCTGAAATTGCAGAATTAGAACAGTGTTCAAGTAATCTTTTACGGCCATTATTGACGTGGTAAAGGATTTATACAACGAGGAACGATTGATATCGCCGAGGTTCTACACTATGGAGGGCAGACGGGAGAGGTGTATCAGCATCTACACTTTGAAAATTCTAACTGGCTTGGTATCCAACCTACACTCGGAACTAGTTCCATACTGAAACGACAGGCATGGGAGACTGAAACAAACCATATCTAAAATCAGAAGGCTCGACGTGCTCACACAAAAAAGAGAAAACATCTTGAACATCCCGGGCCCAACACTACCTGCAACCCTCAGAAACACTGGGATGCACTGTGGAGAAATTCAAGAAAGCTGTGGAAAAGTATTTACAAAGTGTACCAAACCAGCCGGGGTATGGTGGCTACGTGGCTCCGCGTGCCGCGGCTTTCGAACACCTTGGTCGACAAACGACCCAGCTCGGCAGATACGCCTCACTCTATATCTTGTGTGCCTCTCATCACTCTCCTCCCCTTGTCCCTCCTATAATCTTCCCTTGCTTAGCTATCTACCTTTTGCGCCTCTTACCATTCCTCTTCACTCCCATCTTCCTCCTTCCCTGATTCTCTCTCTCTCTCTTCTCTCTCTCTCTCTCTCTCTCTCTCTCTCTCTCTCTCTCTCTCTCTCTCTCTCCCTCTCCCTCCCTCCCTCCCTCCCTCCCTCCCTCCCTCCCCAGTCTTCCCGTCTTCCACATTTCTCACCCCTCGTCCTCCTCTCCCTACCATTGTATTTAACGTTTTTCGCTCTTTTCTCTTTCTTCCATTCCCATCTTCACCAGTGCTGTATCCCATTTATCCCTCCTTGATCTTCACAGGGTCCCCACAGAGCAGGGAAAAACCACGGAAAAAGAGAGATAAAACTTTCCTGCCCTGGAGAAAGCAGATTTAGATAAAAATGAAAGTGTCATAAGAATATGATTCTCAAAAAGAGGGAACAAATGTTATGAAACCATGTCATAATTTCCTGGTGGTCGAGTGATATAGCAAACTTACCCATGGATCACTGCCATTTTGAGTTGTTGGTTGGTTCCCAGTCCCCTTTGCATCTGTTTGCAGTACTCCCCTACTGTATTGATACTCCAATTCAGTCACAAAGTCTCAGCCTCATGTGACACGGTGTGGTGTCTTGATATGTGGTCATTTGTACGGTACTATTATTTTGTTTCATGGTTTATGATGTGAATAGAATTATGGATAAGATATGAGTTGTCTTTATTGCTAAAAAAAAATTGATTAAAAGTTCAAGAGATGTGTTAGGTGAAGGTGACGGGAGTGTGGAGGCCTTAGTGTTGTCCTCAGGGGGGTCTTCACGATGGGTTAGTGGAAGGTCAGGTCTTTATTATTCTTGTGCAGATCTTGCTTCCTTCCCCACCCCACTCCGCGCTTCCTTCCCCACCCCACCCCACTCTGTTTACTCCCTTCTCTCCTTTATTTTCTCTTCCCCAAGCCTTCCTCCTCCTCCTCCTCCTCTCTTCTATTCCCCTTGGTTTCTGTCTTTCCGTTGACCCTGTGGGCCATGTTTACCCTGAGCTGGGGGTGACGTGTTGGTCTGCAGACCTAATCGGTAGCTGTAGCCCACCAACACTCTCTCTCTCTCTCTCTCTCTCTCTCTCTCTCTCTCTCTCTCTCTCTCTCTCTCTCTCTCTCTCTCTCTCTTTGTGGCAGTCATGTTTGTAAAAACCACGGCAACCTCGTCTTATCGCTGGCATTCGTGTGAACCAACCACGGCAACTCCCGTCTCTGCTGGCAACTCCGTCTCACCACCAGCAGTCTCGTCTGTTCCAACCGCGACAGCTCCGTCTCGCTGCCCACGTGAACATCTGTAAAGATAAAACGTCTCGGCGCACGCTTCTCATATCTTTCTTATCTGATGTTGGCGATAAGGGGAGGAGTTGGGAGAGAGTCGTGAGAGCACTGTACATTTCGTGGCGCTACGTCACTACCGCGGGAAACATGGAACATAATAAAGAAGGAAAAAATGTGCATCCTATATGAAGTGCATTTACGGTGTACATGACGTATGCATACAATGTTGTAGTGTGTATTCATTAATCTCATGATATGAGTCATGTGTGTGATTAATGCCACTCATCGTGTAAGCATGCAGGTTGCTGGATGAAACAGTCAGGCCGGTCATAGTTAAGGTTAACACTTGGTGTGGTGTTGGTGGATGGTATGGAGTGGTTAGGACGTTTGGCTATCGCAAGAGGATATATATATATATATATATATATATATATATATATATATATATATATATATATATATATATATATATACTTGATAGATGAATCGTTTAAGATTACTTGATGTACTTACGATCTTTTATGTTTAGGAGAGTATAGTGCACAGACGACCACAGACAGGCAGACATGAAAGGGAGTGGGTAGACAAGTCTATAGTAGACTCGTGGGCAAGTTCACACGGAGGTAGACAGACATATGATTCGTGGATCGATTATCCATGCCGATAGACAGACAGGGAGATTGTTGGACACAGACATACAGACAGGCAAAGGAAAGGGCGGGTAGTACGGAGACATGTTGAAGAAGGAGTAGATTGGATTGTATGAAGGCTGAGCGACCGAGAAATAGAATAAACAGAACGAAGAACAGGCACTAAGAGAAGAAAAGACAGGCTGGACTGTTGGCACGGTTAGACAGACAGACAGACGGACGGACGAACGGGCGGGCATGCGAGATCTTACGTAATCTTGAGGCGCGCCTCAGGCAGAGCACAGAATGCAGCAGGGTTGGTGCCGCACGCCTTCTTCTCCTTTCCTCTTTCCCTTCACCCTCCTGTTCCACTCCACTCCACCCCCCCCCCCCCCCCCCACTTCCCATCACTCCTTGTCCCGGATGTGAACCAGACGCCGACTTTTACCGGCTATTAATTTACCGTGAAATGTGATGCGATGACGGAGCTAAGCTTGGGAAAGTTGGGTATGGAAAGAAAACGGGTTGCCACAAGTTTAGGCTGAAATTCATTACTCAGACGTTTTTATACGGAAGACCTGATGTCTATCGAGGCTCATATTTTACTCTTCAGTTTTTTTTTTTTTTTCAGAAGACATGATGTGTACTGGTGCATATTTTGCTCATAGAAAACGTATGTTGTGGGAGTTTGGGCTTTAAAGTCGTGTGTGAGCAACAATAAAAACAATAATGTCGGGGAATGGTTTATTGATTCAAGTGGAATTACCTGTTTGTATGGTGCGAGGGAGGGAGTTCTGCACTCGTGGGACCCCGTCTTTCGAACACTCTTTACCATCATATTACAAGTGTTTTGCCTGGTTATGGCCTCGGGTTGTGCTGTCTTCGCATCTCAGACGGGTTAAGCAACACGAAAGGTTGTAATCTCTTCAACCTTCTCTTCAGTTCCGAGCCATTACTTCCACTGTCCCACTACCCCTTACTTCTTTCTCTTTGATCACCCCATAAGGGGAGGGAAAGATACCTCTGAAATGTCTGTTTGTACAGTGTAGGGAGAGAGTTGGTAGACTGGTGGAGTCCCATTTCAGGAACGTCCTTTACCACTGCGTCATTGCCGCCCACGTATCTGTACTTTACGAGAGGAGAGTTGTACACTTATGGGTCCCCCGTCACTGACACGTCCTCTGCAGTAATGCTACCACCTTAGGAAGCTTTTTGTATACTGCCTGCGTTCATTTCATGTCATCCATCTTCTACTACTCGTACTATTGTACTCCTCTACATCCTAACAACTTTCTGGCTTAATTTCATGTCATACCTCGTGGTTGTTCTATCCCTGCATCGTTCGAAGAAATGTTCGCTGTCTTCGCCATCGTTCTGGTTTGAAATCTTAAAGGTCATGATCGGGTTACCCCTTACTCTTCTCTTTTTTCTGTTTGAAGGCTTCCAGCCTGTCCCCCATAACTCACTCCTGTTTCTGGTACCATCCTTTGTTACTCTCCTCTGGACCTTCTTTATTAGTTCATTGTGCTTCTTTAGGTGCGGTGAGCAGACTGAGAAGCATGTCTTGGTTTTTGCGTAAATACAGGATGTCAAAAAGCTTCCAAAGGAAGTATTTCCTTACCCGTATAGTTGTAACTTATCCTGACATTTGCCAGCAGACAGTGTGTCTCCTTCACCCTTCTCTTAATTTACAACTCTGAAAGCAGGTAAGGGATGATGTTGACTTAAGTCCTTCTTGCGCAGAGATTCCTGCATCTTTCTGCTAAGTAATACTCAAACTTAGGCCTTAGTTCACTGTCTCTCATCCTCAGTATATTACATTTACTCGGGCTTAATTTCATCAACTGTGTGCCGGGCTGATCATAGGAGTCTGTTAAGGTCCTTTGTAAGTTGGTGCAATCCTCCTCATCTTCTCGCTTCCCTCACGACCTTTGCATCGTCTGCAAACACACTCGGGTAGGAGTCCATTCCCACAGGCACGTCATTCTCAAAAGTCCCGGGCTGCCCGGGATCGAGCTCACACAGGTTCGACTCACCAGCTTCCTAATTAGGCTCCCATATGGAGACAGTGTCAAATGCTTTCTGGTAGTCCAAATATAAACATTGACCCGGTCTTCCCCCCCCCCCCCCCTTTTTTTTTTTTTTCTCTCAACAGAAGCCCACTCTCTTGTAGAAACCTCAGTGGTTCGTTACACACGACCTCTTCTTGAAACCGTTTCGTCTCGAACCTGTAACTTTTCCGCTCACTCCAGGAAATCTTAAATTTCTGTGTGTGTGTGTGTGTGTGTGTGTGTGTGTGTGTGTGTGTGTGAACAAGTAGATATCGTCTGGAGAGCGTCATGGGTGGAGGAGGTGGCGGCGGCCGTCGCCATGACCTGGTAACAGTTGATGATCGTCCAGTTCTTTGTTTTGGGTGTGGGATGGTGACGTCAGAGGGAGGAGGGAGGGACAAGCCACTGATGACGTCTCGGGTCGGTCAATACTTGTTTTTGTCATGTCATATCCGTAAGTAGATTTAGAACTCGTTTTCTCTTCATGGTAAATTATTATGTACATACATTATCATGTTTATTGATAAAAGTAGAAAAAAAAGTTTTTTTTTTTTTTTGTTCCTTATTTGAATTTATCGGAGGTTTACTGGAATTATAAGATGGAGTGGGGGGGGGGGGGAAGGAAGGAAGGAAGGAAGGAAGGCGTAAAGAGTTTGGGGTAGGGGGGGGTTAACGAGACGCGTTTCTATTTATAGGTTCTGGAACGGTTTCTGCTACGGTTGCTTTAACGTGAAGCAAAAAAAAAAAAGAAAAAAAAACTTGGAAAAGATAAGTCATCTTAAAAACGCCATATCGCCCAGAAGGTAGGGAGGAAAAAAACTAGATAATGGGAAGTAAGTCTTGTGAAGACTGACCAATATGGAGAGGGATATATACAAGGGGAGGAGGGAGTCCTACAGACGTGATCACAGACTCAGACAGACAGACAGACAAGAGACTGCGTCTTTCTTAGGTCTTGGAAGGGCGTCTTGCTCAGGCGCCGGGCACATTGCACAGGATTAATATTTACTGTAAAAATACGCCTGACAACTCCAGTTAATTAACGCCATCAAAATTTTCTCGCGATTTTTTTTTTCCTTATTTGGGGGGGTGGGGGGTTGTCGGCCGTTGCCAACTCGGCGATAGGCTGGTAATAAACCAAGATTTTTTTTTTTTCTTAGTATCTTTAGCTGTGTAGTGAAGTCCCCGGCTTTGTCGGGATCAGATGCCGTCTTGCCGTACTGGATCCTGCTTGTTGGGATCAGATGCCGTCTGGTTGTAGTATTGGATCCAGCTTGTTGGGATCAGATGCCATCTTGTAGAAGTACTCGATCCTACTTGTTGGGGTCAGATTCCCCCTTTTTTGTAGTATTACATCCTACACGTTGGGATCAGATTCCGCCTTGTAGTAGTTTTGGATCCTACGGGTTGGGATCAGATGTCGCTTTGTAATGATATTGGAATCTGCTTTATTTGATCACTTATTTTGACACCATCAGACTTTTTAGAATGCCTTTTTTACACTTCCTTTTGAACTAGGAGAGGATTTCTTCGGGCACCAGATAACTTTCACGACTGAGTATAGAGTATACGATGTATATTTTCTCTAATGTTACTGAAGGGAAAATGTTATTGTTATAAAAGCCCAGGAAACGGTGTGTTTTAGGATTTTAACTCTTTGGTTTTTGTGTAGCATAGTGTGTGTGTGTGTGTGTGTGTGTGTGTGTGTGTGTGTGTGTTATAGTGCGCTGCTTGAGTGAGTGCGTTGATTGTATCACATGTGAATTGTTGAATCAGTTTGCTTAGGTGCGTTGCTTGAGTGTGTTGCTGGCCATATGGGCGCGTGGGCTGTTTCACTCAAGTGTCGCCTGAGTAGTACAGATGTGTATGGGCCAAGTGTGTTGTAAGTATTGTCTGTGGTTGTCGCCTGTGTCAGAGGAAAATTTTCTATTTCTTTTTTTTTTTTTCTTTTGCGGGGATGCAAGACGCATTTTACTACTTCAGTTTATTTTTCTTGCTCTCGTCGCTTGAGTCTCACGCTTAAAGTGTTTCCTGTGTTACTTGATGGCCGCTTTGTGTTGCCTCACGTGACACTTGGGTGCTCACGTTTGTGTGTGTGTGTGTGTGTGTGTGTGTGTGTGTGTGTACTTCCCCTGCCCTGAGTGTGTTGTCAGACGTAAGGCTGTTGAGGATCGAGCTAGCATGGATTACTGGCCCCCTTTAAGTGCCCTGACTCAGCGTAGGCGTATGTATCTTCTTAACGTCCTAGGATTAGATAATACCCGAACTCACGATTTCGATCTGAAACCTGGACCCGAACCCTGAATCGGCTCGAGAAACCTGACCGCGAACCTTTTGGATCTCGCTTCACAAACCAGACCCGAAATCCAGCTCGGCAGACCCAACCCGGTTTCTGAATCCGACTCAGCGCCATACCCCGAACCCTGGATCTGATTCAACAGATCCAAGCCCGAACTTACGACGTCCACCTCATCGAACCGGACCCGAACCCAACCTCCGCACCCGAACTTGAGTCCGACTCCAGCCGAACCTGACCGAAGCAGGGCTGTGTTAAGCTTCCCGCAGGAGGTGAGCACGTTCGAAACGCATATGGCTTTGCTTTGATATATATATATATATATATATATATATATATATATATATATATATATATATATATATATATATATATATATTAATTGTTGTATATGTTGGTGGCGTTCCCTGTTATGTAGGAAGGGTTGTCTACATGCTCGTACTTCCGTATACACATGTATGCATATACACACACGTGTGTGGCATAAATATACATATCAAGCCTGGTTTGCTCTAAAAGGAAAAAAAAAAATATTCGTGCTGGTAGCTGCAGGGAAATGTAGCACAATTGTTCGCGTGTGTTCATACAACTTTACATGTACACGACTTTACATGTACATACAACTTACATGTACACTCAACGTTGTGTGTACACAGAAACTTTGCATATTTCACAAAACTTTGCTTATACTCAAGACTTTGCATGTACGCACAGTCTGCTTGCTCACAGAACTTAATGTACACGTATGCATGTGCACACACATTGCCTCCACACACCATCACGCATGTACACACTCAAACATGCCTTTACACATACACACACGGGTATATACATACATATAGCTTGCTTCACACATCTTGCTTGTACACACAACATGCATTCACGCACACAGCTTCCATGTACACAAACTTGGATGTGCACACTGCACAGTGTACACATCTAGCAATACAAGCTTGCATCTCTATAGACTTTTGCTTGTACACACAGGCTGTTGTATATATATACACACACACACACCAACTCCGACATTGTGGTCACTCTTGTGACCTCACGGTAAACTGATGCTGAAGGTCAGCCCTGTGACCTCGGCAGATGACTAATAAACACACGCGGAGTCGTTCCACCAGTGGTGATCTGCTCTTTTCCTCTCATCGCCTTGTTGCTTCTCCCTCTCTGTCTTTTACCTCACTCCCTCTCCATTACTCCCCCTTCTATCCTTGCTTTTATACTCAGTTTCCCTTGGCCCCTCTCTCACGTTCCATCGCTTCCTATCTCCCCTGTCTGGGTGCACAGTCTATCCCCGAAGCTCTTTCTCCCCTCCTTCACTTCATCATATCCCCTCACTCTGTTTTGCTCTATCTACCCCTTCTAGAAACTCTCCTTTGATCCTCTTCTTTTTTTTTTCTCTCCCCTCTCCCATGTGAGCTCCTTCCTCTTCCTCATCCCTCACCATCTCTCGCTCTGTTCCTCGTTCCTTCTGACTACGATTTTGTTGATGTGTTCCTCTTGCGAGTTCCTTCATCTGTAGGGGTTGGGAGCGCGTCTTGGGCTCACCAGGGCTCCCTCCACCTGTCACACATCCCTGTATCCATGCTTTGTACTGTGCTGTAGTTTATTGTACTGTACTGTACGCTCTGTACTTGTCTCCATTTACCCCGTCATCCCATGTAACCTTCTGTCTTGCTGTCATTTAGATACGTTAAGTATTTTTACTCGGAGATTTTGAAGATATAAGCCTTGTCTCAGTGTTGACTTTGTAGAGTGCCAATTTCTTTCTGTTGGTAAGGTGTCTGTGAGTGGGTGAGGTAACGTGCATTTGTCACATGTAGTTCTCGAGGGATGATCCTTTATAAGTGGTCTTCGGTTCATTTCTCCTGGAATCGGGCACGACGTCCTTGATTGGTCTGTAGCCGTGGTTTCCTCAGTTAGCCCCTGGTGTACATTACTAGTCTTTCCTCCCGTAGTCTCTCGGTATCGTCTCCTACCGTAGTGTCCTTGTGGGAAGTTATAGGTCTAGTGTCGTGGCGGGGCCTGTGCTAATTCGAATCCACGTAATGGTCTCCATTCGTGATCCTTACTGTTGGACTGTTATGCTTGGACCTCGGACCAGAATGTCTTCGGGTCGGTCTTCTAGATCGATCGGTCTCCTGGCATGGTTTGCTGACGGGGGAGGCCAGCAGGTGATAGACGGAGAGGTGGAGAAGGCAAGGTGAGGAAATTGTTTGGGGAGTCTGCATGGAGGATTGTCTCCCTTCCTTCGCTGTAGTGGGAGATGTGGAAGGGGAGGATCTTTGTGACGAAATGGCGAGGGAGACATAGGATGAGGACGTATGTACAATGAACACACGAACACGGGAAATGGTGCAACGTGGAATCTACATGGAGAGAGTATGCTGTTTGGTATTTGAATGGCGGGTGTGTGGTGCAGCGGATTTGATGGGAGAGGCAGTTTGATAGTGTTTTAAGAGAGATTTGGTGTAATTTTTTTCTAACGGGTGATGGTCTGGTTTGGAGAGTTGTATGGGGTAGGATAGTGTACACGCCATGGGCTGAGTGAAGTGTCGAATGTCATTGGGGATGGTTGAGTGTGGATAATTTTTGATGTGGGTGGAAGTAATGTGTGGAGAGTATGTAGGCACTGGAGACTGGTGTGTGGAGATTGTGTTGGAAGGGAGTGGAAGCGAGGGTCGTGGGGATTTTGACCGAGTGGAAATTAGTGTGAAGGGATTTGGCGAAATAGTAGCGGGTGTTTGGTGACGTCAAGTGACTGGGTTCTTCAATATGTAAATGACTGCAGGCAGTGGTAAGGGCATTTGAATCACCGGAAGCGGTGTTGTGGGAATTCAGATGAGCGAGAGCCATGTGAGGATATTTAATGCGTGGAAGTTTAGGGCGGGAGGGGGATTTACATCGGCGGAAGATTGGAGTGTGGGTATTTACAGGGGGCTTTATGTCTTGGGTGCCAGGGGAGGGAGGATGGTGTGTGTGTGTGTGTGTGTGTGTGTGTGTGTGTGTGTGTGAGTCTCTCTCTCTCTTGGTTTTGAAGAAGATAGTTATGTTGAGTGAACCGCTACCTCCTCCGCCGCCTTTATCCCCCCCCTCCCACCTTCATCCTCCTCCTCCCCTTCACCGCGTCAGCGAGATAGCGCCAGGAGATAGACGAAGAAAGACCCATCCACTCATATACACATAGATACATACACGTACATATACATATATATATATATATATATATATATATATATATATATATATATATATATATATATATATACAGCCATATACATATATACCCATGTACATATTCATACTTGCTTGCCTTCATCCGTTCTTGGCGCCACCCCGCCTCACAGGAAGGAGCATCGCCACCCCCTGCATCAGCGAGGTAGCGCCAGGAAAAAAAGAAAATATAAAAAAAGGCTACATTCGTTCACACTCCAGCTGTCGTTTATAATGCACTGAAACCACAACTCCCTATCCACATCCAGGCCCCGTTCTCCACGCCATGACGTGGTATTGAACTCTCTGTTTAACGTTGTCAGCGCTCACTTCTCCCACTTCCTCGTTAATACACGTAGAGTACAGGTCCTTGCCCTCCCTAGGTGACTGTGGAGGAAGGGAGCTGGCAGAAAAAGACACCAGAAGCCACTTACCGCGGGCGATCAATCGGGATATCTGCTTCAATGCCTTAATTGAAAATTCATGTTGGCAGCTGTGGCCAGGACGGTGAGACAAGAGGGTAACTAATGCCACCAGCTCGGCCGCCCACTTCCCTCCCAACACTGAACTGCGAGGGTAACAGATGCCTCGCCATCTTGTAGCGTCGCCCGAGGCTTCAGCCGAAAGACCTGGCCATGTTGTTGTTGTTGTTGTTGTTGTTGTATTATTTAGTGAGCTGGCTCGCAATATTTTTTTTTCCCCCAGCTGAATTTGTAGGACAGGGTGACTGTACGTGAATAGATAAGTGTGTATATTTTGGTAGATGTGTGAGTTTGTTTATCCGTCCGTGATTCTCCTCATTGTTTTGGTTACGATATTGACCGTATTTGCTTCAGGATACAAGAGCCTCGGACTCTTACCCAGGGGTTGAAGTTATGTACCCAAGTCGGTAGCAGTGACCTCGTCTGTCTGACCTTTCTTCCTCCTTAGGTTAACCCCCCCACTGGTTAGACCAGGTTAGGTACACACTGCAAATGAATCATCTTTACGGTTGGCTCCGACGGATTTCATAGGGAACATTACGACCCCTGTTGTCGTAGTAGGGTTCGTGAGTGTAGGTACGAGGCTCGTATCCTATTAATTATGGCATCTGTTCGGTATAGTAATTACTCTAGAAATAAGAAATTGATATGATGCATTTTAATTGCTTGAAAAAAGTATACTCTCCCTTATGTAATTTTGTATGTGCTTATTGAGAAATATATATATATATATATATATATATATATATATATATATATATATATATATATATATATATATATATATATATATATATATATGTATGTATGTATGTACTTCTTTTTTCTTGATCGCCGTTTTCCTCGTCAGCTAGATAATGCTATAAACAGACGAAGGAAGGCCGCATTCGCTTCCATCCATTCTTAAGCTGTCACAGCTACCAATGTGAGATAAGACACAGAAGCATATGTTTTAAAAATCCTTCTCCCGTCTTCTCATAGTTTAACGCAAAAGATGTTCGGTTTTTTTTATTTTCTATTATGATTATTGGTTTTTTATTATCTTTATTCATTTATTTATACGAGTCGCAGGAGAGGTCAGGTTTATATCAGCAGGTCTTCAACACTGACCTGTGTTGACCTATACGAGTCGCAGGAGAGGTCAGGTTTATATCCGCAGGTCTTCAACACTGACCTGTGTTGACCTATACGAGTCGCAGGAGAGGTCAGGTTTATATCCGCAGATCTTCAGCACTTACCTGTGTTGACCTGTTCTCCTCTCTCTAGCTGAGCCAGGCACGGGTCAACAGTTCCGAGCTCTCTACTGCCTCGCCATCTTCCCTCGTGTATCATTCTGATGTTGATGCGGTTCTGATGTCTTTTTTTAGTCTTAACTGTACCTAGACAACGCATCTCCGCGATGTCTTCGTTGAAGTGTGCATGGCTCAGGGTAGGTAGGCAGGCTCAACACAGTCGGCACAGTACACCGACACAGGAGGCTGACAGGTGGACCCCTCTGGTGTGTTGGGCACAGCGGGACACAGTTAGTGGAAGGCTCCGTCCACATCGCTAAACATGAGACATTTTTGGAAACCAATGGAGACATTCCCATTATTTTTATCGATTTTGAAAAGGAGGGGGGGGGGGGGATAGTGAGTACAGAATATCGACGGATGTGAATTTCACACCATTTGATGAAGCAGTGACGCGTGAATCCATGGGTTTAAGAACCCATGATCCTGGTAGGGCGTGGCGCCTAACATCTCTCAGAGGCCTGGCACCAAGCTGCTGTACTGCTGCAGGCTGTGTGGTCCCTCAGCGTCTTTACTCTGCATGTTAACAGTAGTTTTTAGTACTGAGCTCATCCTTATTTTTTTTTTTATAATGTTTTGATACTAATAAATTTGATTGAAGGATGGCACCGCGTCACTGAAAACAAGAAATGGAAAAAAAAAAAGATCGGTTATTATATAGACACCGAGAGAATTTTTGGGAGCAAAAAAAATATTGTTATTTGGTACCTTATGATGCAGCTTGCTTCTTGTGCAAGCACTAGCATTGTGATAAGGAACTTGTGAATCAGGAACGTGTAATGTAATTAGGTCATTAGTCAATGATATGTTACGGCTTTTTATTCTTATTTTTTTTTCATATACCTTACTTTATATGTATATATATATATATATATATATATATATATATATATATATATATTAACCCTGCGGATAGGGGAGAAAGAATACTTCCCACGTATTCCTTACGTGTCGTAGAAGGCGACTAAAAGGGTAGGGAGCGGGGGGTTGGAAATCTTCTCTTCTTTTTTTTTTTTTTGTTTAATTTTCCAAAAGAAAGAACAGTGAAGGGGGCCAGGTGAGGATATTCCCTCAAAGGCCCAGTCCTCTGTTCTAAACGCTACCTCGCTAACGCGGGAAATGGCGAATAGTATGAAAGAAAAAGAATATATATATATATATATATATATATATATATATATATATATATATATATATATATATACATATATATATATATATATATATCTATATATATATATATATATATATATATATATATATATATATATATATGTATATACATATATATATATATATATATATATATATATATATATATATATATATATATATATATATATACATATATTATACTTAATCGCCGTCTCCCGCGTTAGCAAGGTAGCGCAAGGAAACACGAGAGGATGGCCTAACCCACCCACTTACACATGTTTATACATAAACGCCCACACACGCACATATACATACATATACATTTCAGCATATACATACATATGCATATACGTATATACACATGTACAGATATTCATATTTGCTGCCTTCATCCATTCTCGTCGCCACCCAACACATATGAAAGAGCACCTCCCACCCGCGCGAGTTAGCGCAATGGAAAGAGAAAGAAAAAAAAGGCCACATTTGTTCACACTCGGTCTCTAGATGTCATGTGTAATGCACCGAAATCACAGCTCCCTTTCCACATCCAGGCCCCACAAAACTTTCCATGGTTTACCCCAGACGCTTCACATGCCCTCTTTTTTTTTTTTTTGGGGGGGGGGGGGCTTAGCTCATTCCCCAGGACCCCACTTGTCATAAGCAAGACTCTCTCTCTCTCTCTCTCTCTCTCTCTCTCTCTCTCTCTCTCTCTCTCTCTCTCTCTCTCTCTCTCTCTCTCTCTTTCCAGCCCTGTTCCTTTGATCTGCCGAGAAAAATAAAAAGCTAAAGTTCAGTTGAATTATTATTAGTTAAGCACATAACGTGTGTGTGTGTGTCTGTGTGCGTGTGTCTGTGTGTTTGTATACCCTAGGACTCTTCTCATTATGAATGTATGATGTACATAATTACATTCAGAGCTTCAACATTATGCCATATCGGAATCTGGTGGTAATTTGAATAATTCATTGTAGAATAATATTTTCAAGTCTCTCATAAATGGCAGTTAGTACAAGTATTGGAACGATTCGTTGTGTTTAGTCTGTAAACACAGCTGCTTCAGAAACACTGGTGACGACTACCACACGCCCTCACACACACACACACACACACACACACACACACACACACACACGACCATGAGTCCACACTGACCCGGCTGTGGTCGGGTCCGCATGGGTTCGAATCCTGGGCGTGGCAGTCTGCCTACACGCAATTCAGGTGTTCATCATTCCCTCAGGGCTGGTCGATAGATGGATATCTGGCTTGGGCTATGATGTGTGTGTGTGTATAGATAGATGGATGAATAACGTTTTTTTTTTTATTCAGGCAGCCATTTGGCTGTAAGCTCACAGTTGAGGTATTACAGTTAAGTATTTCAGAACTGGGAGGTCATGATAGTAACTAATTAACTGATCATTAGTGTATAAGATCAGGATGGGATGGATGTATAGCCACATTTTGGTTAACGACAAGGGTGAGGTACATCTAGAGAGACACGGTGGCAGACATACACGGATGTTTGCAGGGTGAGCAGCGTGGTTTATACATTGTGCGATTGGTTGAACATTAAGTGATGAATGATTACAGTAGTTGACATACATCATAAGTTAACCAAAAGAAAACTTCAGCTATGTACCTGTTCGTGAAGCTATGTTCTTGTTCATGGATTGTTTATGACGTTCACATTGGTAGGTACAGGACTGTTCTTATATCTGTCTGTACGAGCTGTGGTCGAACAAGTGGAGGTTATCGTGACGAACGGCGGTATGTGATGGAAGGGGCGTCGGCGGGGAGGTCTCTGTGACGGGGTGTGTGCGTAGGGGAGGGGGGGTGTCAGTAGTTTATTGCGAACTGCCATATGAGTTGCCCGTGTTGGTACGAGAGAGTAGACAGGTGCAGCAAGATGAGGGCCAGTTGGTAGGTGGTGTTATAAGGGGCCCAGGGTGATTCTTGCATGCCCTTACCCGTGCTCTTTCTTGCTGGTCCCTCTGTGTAGATGTTAGTGAGAGGGACCAGGCTGGGGAGGCGTGGGCGAGCGAGGGTAGAATCAACATGGTATACACGCTCTTGAGCTCTGTTAGTGGGACGCCTAGTGATCTCAGTCAGAGGAGAAGGTACAGACGGTATGAGTAAGATTTGATGATACCGCTGGCATGGCTCTTCCAGTTTAGACAGTCGTTTGAATTGACACCAAGAAGCTCGAAGTCTCTTGACTACCCGGAGGGTGTCGTGGCCTCGTGTGATGTCAGGGGGCAGGATGTTGTCTGTACCCAGCTATGTGTGTGTGTGTGTGTGTGTGTGTGTGTGTGTATGTGTTTATATATATATATACACATGTAGGAGTAAAATGGTACATACCTAGGGTTGAGAGACGGGGCAACACCTGTAAAACTGTCCCCGTAACACACAAAGATCACACACACACGCAAACGTTCTTACCTTTGCTTACCCTCCCACACACTTGCAGTGTCAGTTAACGCACCTTGCCCCATAAGGTGTTTTTATTCTCATTTGTTTCCCTGCACCCTCACCTCTCTCTCTCTCTCTCTCTCTCTCTCTCTCTCTCTCTCTCTCTCTCTCTCTCTCTCTCTCTCTCTCTCTCTCTCCCCTCGCATTTTCCTCAGGCACCTTCCCTCCGTAATTCCTTATTCCCGGTGGCTCACTGAACTTCCAAACACACACTTTTGGCCTTCCGCCCTTGCTTCAACACAAATTCTCTCTCTCTCTCTCTCTCTCTCTCTCTCTCTCTCTCTCTCTCTCTCTCTCTCTCTCTCTCTCTCTCTCTCTCTCGCATGGACACCTAAGTTACTCTTCCTGTTATCCCAGCCATATCACCTCCGTCACTCTCACCCATTCCTTCTTCTCCGGGTCTGTCATCCATTCTCATTGTTACTCCAGATATTTTTTTCTCTGTGCCATTCTTTCACGTGGTTTGCACCAGTGTTGCTGTCACCTCCAAACCTTTCTCATTCTCGGCTACTATGCTACTCTCGCTCTCACCAGAGAGCCCCCTCGCCGCCTTACTCTCCCACAGTCAACTCGTCAGTTCGGCCAAGCCTTCTGTATGCGTCTATGGTGTTTGCCGAGTTTCAGTCACTTCTCGTGGCGTGACAGCCCTGACGTTTGTCCACCACATCCTCTCCTCCACCACCACCACCCTCATCGTTCCTACTGCTGGTTGACAGTACTGTTGTTACCCACCTTCACACTCACTCCACTTAATTCCACCTCATTTCTCTTACACTCACTCTGTTTTCTATCCACCTTGTGTATTTTGATCCTCTGGGGTTTAATTTCCACCTCACCTTTACCCCCCTTTTTTTTTTTCCTTTATCCCATTTCCCATCCCATCACCGTTATATTTTCTCCGCCTGCCAGGCATGATGCCACCCCGAGGTGACCATTCCGTCCCTGAGACTCGCCCTTGCCGTTCACCCCATCAGACACCACCGTCCACTGATAGATTCACCCTCGCCCGAGACTTCCGAATCTTTAGTTTGTACTCACCTCACTCGTTCTCCTGACCTCGGCGCTCACTTAAGAGAGTCACTCACTCGTGCTTCAGATTCGCGACTCCCTCTCTCTCTCACATGACGCGCTCACTGATTCCACGTTTGGCAGGTCGTGGCAGGCGGGCCACGGTGCCCCGCAGACGCCATCACGACCCTATAGCACGCTGGTGCACCGTCGCCCGAGCCCCGCTAACGACACCTGTCTGGTGCAAGTCGTCTTGCCATGTTATCTGATGTGTCAGCGTCGGATCCTCCTCCTCCTCTTCCTCCTCCTCCATTCCGATGTAATCCTCGAGCATGACGGTACTATTGCTCATACTGATTGCTCGGCTCTAGGAGAATGGCTTCCCCTGGTAGGTTTAACCAGGCTGCAAAGGTCAAGCTTGAACTCTCACACCAACACATGTACGCTGTTTACTCTCCTATACTTTTCGTTCTTCTCTTCTTGGTCTGTCTAAACTGAAATTGGTCGTTTGAGTTAGAATTAATTTCTAAGATAAGAGTATTCTAAACTGTATGAAGAGCGCTGAATAGCCTTAGGTAGGTGCTGCAATGTTTGGCTTTGAAGCCTAGATTTTTTAATCTAATCTTTCTAAGAGAATGATGGTACGACCCTAGTGTGTGAAGGCACGACCCTTGAATATGATGGTACGACCCTGGGGCTTGACGGTGCCGTCTCTTGGCAGTGGCGACCACGGCCTTTGACTTGAGCTTTAAACTTTGAGTCAGGTCATAGGCCAGGCCACTACGACCAAGGCTCGTTTCGTCGTGCTCAGGAGTCGTACTGTCGTGTTCAAGGGTTGTTCTGACGTGGCCAAGGGTCGCACCGGCCTGACCAAGGGTCGTGCCCAAGAGTCGTTTTGTTGTGTTACAAGGGTCGCATCGGCGTGCTCAAAGGTCGTACTGTTCGTGCTTAAGGGTCGTACCGGCGTGCCCTAGGGTCGTACCTTCTTCCTCAAAGTAGGATGGGTTACCAGTTCAGCGACAGCCATCAGGGGATTTCCGAGTGTTTTTTTCTATCTTTATGCAGCTGGTGCGTTTGGGTGATGAGGCCATAGAAGGGTGATACGTGTGATACTCGGAGAATAGTAGTCTGGGTCAGGGGCACCGTGCAATCGGGTTATCTCTCGAAATACGAGAGATAATTAAAGCTACACAGATACCTTCCTGTTGACAATTTGTGTTACAGGGTTTGGTCTTTGTTTACACTGGCTTATCCTCGCTCTTGGCCCTCCAGTGCATTCCCCGGTCTCTGCCTCCTCCCGTGTGGTGATATCATACGCTATTCCTATCCTGTATTGGTACTGAACACCAAGCAATACGTAGGGGCGGAGTCCAACAATAACTTCGAGCGTAGTTCGCCTCCCAGTTCATTCCTCTCTTGTCTCTAACCTCCAAACGATGTTGATTGTTTGTGTTGGCTGGTAGGAAGTCTCCCTCCTCCTCCTCCTCCTCCTCCTTCTCTACCACCACCACCACCAACACCACCACTACTACTACTACATCTGCCGCTGCAGCTAGAGCTGCCCTTGTGACGCTGTGTTGCTAGAGGTCCAATTTTAGCATTGGGGTACACCCCCTCCCTCCTCCTCCTGCTCCCTGGGCAGAGTATGGCACACAGCAGCAGCGTCGTCACCACACATTCCCTCCTCCTGCCAGCTACCAGCTAGCATCAACGCTCCGAAGCATTCGGCCAGGAATTCAACACGTTGGTTTGTGATGCCTTGGGAGAGTCTCGTTGATGGTAAGGTTTGGGAGAGCCTCGTTGATGATAAGGCTTGGGAGAGTTTCGTTGATGGTAAGGTTGAGAGAGCCTTGTTGATGGTAAGGCTTGGGAGAGTTTCGTTGATCATACGTCTCGGGAGAGTTTCGTTGATCATAAGTCTCGGGAGAGTTACGTTGATCACAAGTCTAAGTAGAGTTTCGTTAAGTCTTGGGAAAGGCTCGTGGTTGCCTGTGGGAAAGAGTGGTATCACGGTAGCCCAGTGTGGCATAATGTAGCGCTGGTTTAGGCGCGGTGTTAAGAGCTAATTATCCCCTCCCTCGGGTCACCTTAACCCTTGGTTCCTTACCTCCTCCTTTTAGAGCAAGTACATCCCCAGCGGTGCTTGCCCCCTCTGCCCTGTCGCCACCAGCTCCCTCTTGTCCATTATACCTGTGTACTGTTGTTTGGTGGTGGTGGTGGTGGAGCGTCCTTTTATAGAAGGGGCAGTGTGTCGGCCTTCGCGGCTTCAGCCTCCCTCCTCCTCCTCCTCCTCCTCCACCTCCTCCTACACACCAGTAAAACCAAATTGAAAATGGTTTTTCCAGCCGTCTGTTTACATCCCATTCAGTAGTGTGGAAGGGCCGTTCCGGTATCCTGGCTAGGTTTTTTTTTTTTTTTTTTTTTTTTCTCAAGACTCTCTCTCTCTCTCTCTCTCTCTCTCTCTCTCTCTCTCTCTCTCTCTCTCTCTCTCTCTCTCTCTCTCCCTCTCGTAGAATTCTCCGTCTATGTTTAAGTTCTCGAGTCCACACACACACACTCGGGATAGAATTCATTGGAGCGATGTGGTATACAGGGGTCGACGTGTTGTCAGTGGACTGAACCAGGACATACGACACAGCTTGGGGAAAAAATCGAAAGGTCAGTATCTGGTGCTTCCTCATTAACGCGGGAACTTGCAAGCATATCTGAAAGGTTAAACGAGGTGAGTTTGAATGGAGAAAAACTGGAGGAAGTGAAGTGTTTTAGATATCTGGGAGTGGATCTGTCAGCGGATGGAACCATGGAAGCGGAAGTGGATCATAGGGTGGGGGAGGGGGCGAAAATTTTGGGAGCCTTGAAAAATGTGTGGAAGTCGAGAACATTATCTCGGAAAGCAAAAATGGGTATGTTTGAGGGAATAGTGGTTCCAACAATGTTGTATGGTTGCGAGGCGTGGGCTATGGATAGAGATGTGCGCAGGAGGATGGATGTGCTGGAAATGAGATGTTTGAGGACAATGTGTGGTGTGAGGTGGTTTGATCGAGTAAGTAACGTAAGGGTAAGAGAGATGTGTGGAAATAAAAAGAGCGTGGTTGAGAGAGCAGAAGAGGGTGTTTTGAAATGGTTTGGGCACATGGAGAGAATGAGTGAGGAGAGATTGACCAAGAGGATATATGTGTCGGAGGTGGAGGGAACGAGGAGAAGAGGGAGACCAAATTGGAGGTGGAAAGATGGAGTGAAAAAGATTTTGTGTGATCGGGGCCT
This sequence comes from Panulirus ornatus, assembly GCF_036320965.1. Taxonomy (NCBI): domain Eukaryota; kingdom Metazoa; phylum Arthropoda; class Malacostraca; order Decapoda; family Palinuridae; genus Panulirus; species Panulirus ornatus. The sequence goes on along the minus strand of NC_092230.1, from coordinate 21,067,276 downwards.
GAACATGCAGGAGGGTGAAAGGAGGGCAAGGAATAGAGTGAATTGGAGTCATGTGGTATACAGGGGTTGACGTGCTGTCAGTGGATTGAATCAAGGCATGTGAAGCGTCTGGGGTAAACCATGGAAAGCTGTGTAGGTATGTATATTTGCGTGTGTGGACGTGTGTATGTACATGTGTATGGGGGGGGGGAGGTTGGGCCATTTCTTTCGTCTGTTTCCTTGCGCTACCTCGCAAACGCGGGAGACAGCGACAAAGTATAAAAAAAAAAAAAAAAAAAAAATATATATATATATATATATATATATATATATATATATATATATATATATATATATATACATATAATTTATGTATGTATGTATGTATATATAATATTAATACGTGGAAAGTGAAACACGCAGTTACCAGAGCTTCCGTGCTAATCACACCTTCAGGGAATACGTGAATATGATTCTAGTGTTCCCTGAAGATGTAATAAACTCGAAAGCGCTTGAAATGCGTGTCTCATTTTCTTTACGGGTGACCTGCATAAGTTCTGGAACACATGCATCCACTGTGATTGTTATATATGATACAACAATTTTTCTTATAGTCTTTCTCTTCGTCATTGGTGATGTACATTGTCAAGTAGGGAATGTAGTACTTGTTCTTTATCTTTAGTATTTGCTTAACATTGCTTCTCTTTTGTTTCCTTGTTCATTTTCTTTCCATTTTTACTTTCATTTCCTGTCATTTACTGGAACGCCTCCTGCGCGGGAGGTGGAGTGGTGCCATGCACGGTCGTTGGATTTCTCGTGCTCCTCCCTGTGTTTCGTAGCGTCATTCTCCCCCATCATCTTTTTCCCTCGCTTCACACATCTGCATGGTACTAGAGACATTATCATCTGCTCTCAGATATTTACTTGTTCCGACAGCTGTTCATACCTTGACGTTGACAGCCTTAATGACCCTGTCATTCGATAGGCCTAGATAAGTCAGCGAAAACAACCTAACGTTTTTTTTTTTTTTTCCATTAGGAGCCAGACGATACAGTTATAATGATTTATGTATTTGTGAAGTTATTAGGGCTATGTCTAATCCAGGATACAAGGGCTAGATGTAAAGGTGACAAGGTAGTTATAATAAGGGTTATAGTGGTAGATGTAATAAGGGTTATAAGAATGGATGTGGTAGGGGTTACAGGGCTAAATGTGATGAGTTCGTAAGGCTAGATTGAAAAGTGGTTATAGGACTAGTGCACTGGAGGTTATAGGGCTGTGTATATGATAGAGAGGTTATAAGGCTAGATGTGTAGTATTGAGTTCAGCCAGCCTCAACATAAACCACTGCTCCCACCCCGGGACCTTCTCCTCTACAACTTATTACATACACTGGGAGCCACACGCCCGGCGTCGCTCTGGGCCGCGCGAGGGCACTGGCTGGCCAGGCACCGCTGCGTAAAATCATAAGAGGCGGCTGTGCTCACACGACGGCGGGCGACGATGTTGTCGCGTGTCACGGCAGCTCGACTATCGTGGACCCCTCTCCGACCTCGGCTTTGAAGAGTCGTGGTCTCCCCTGCTCCTCGTCCAGGCCAGAGAGAGAGAGAGAGGGGTCAGACTTGGTGGTTCACACCTCCCAGAGCGCCCCTCAACCTTCATCTTCGGTTAGTGTGTGTCACACCAGGGCAGCCTGGAATGTTGGGCTCCAGGTGGGTGGAGGGGGATGTTGGTGGTGATGATGGTGATAATGATGATGTGATGGTGATGGTGATGAAGGGATGTGATGATCAGCATAATGCGGCCACCCACGCTTCACTGTAACTTACAACAAAATATTTTTTTTTCCAAAGATGATAGGAAGACTTACCTCATGTATCGTCAAGTTACACCGGACCAGCTTAGTTTTGCAACGAATGGCATTTGGAGACCTGCTGCTTCAAACAGTCTGGTTGACCTGGAGGTCTTCTACTCAACAGCTGGGTCTAGGACCTTACTTTACCTTACCTTTCCTTAAGGATGGTTTTTGGAGGTCTTCTACCCCCTGCAGCTGGGTCTGGGACCTTACCTTACCTTTCCTTAACGATGGTTTTTGGAGGTCTTCTACCCCCTGCAGCTCGGTCTAGGACCAAGTTGTCGTGTTGGTACTTTGCTCAGTCAGGCTGTTCGAGGCGGCAGCCAGTATGAAATATAACCACAAAATACTCGTAAGGTTCGATGTTGATTTGCATGTCTTTGTACCTCTGTGTCAAGTTCTTTTTTTTCGGGATTGTCTGATGATATTCACATTTGAGAACCATGTATCATGAATGTCGTATCTCGGTAAAAAAAAATGGATATTTACGTCGTCCCCCAGTGCAGATGTATCAAAATGCTGGATTATCTGCAAGACGACACAGTTAAGAATTTTATTGGAGTACGACTGCCGGTGGCTCGTATCTCGCAAACCAAAAGTTTACGATGTTTACGTAATCGTGAATTTGACATTCAGACGCCATCGTAGATAAGAGTATTTACAGATGTTATGGTTGGTATTTTGTTTTAGATTATCAATAATGCTTTCGTAAGAGATTTGATATATGTGTGTGTGAGCGACCTCCATCGAGGATGCCAAATTGATGATTACGTTTTAAGACTTACGGCTCATGATGATCAGCCTTTAATGATGTTTTTGTTTTACATTTCAGTCTGTTGAATGAAGGTGTGCGAGGCATTTAGAAAGAAAAAATGACTGGCTTTGGAGAGTCGGCTTTTTTCGTTGCTTCCTCTGAATAAACTGTCTGGCCAACACGTGATATGTCGTCGTCGGTGTTCAGGCCTGTGTAGGGCTTTTATGATTAAGATTATTCATATTGCTGACCACATGATTTTGAATTATAACTGATTAATCCCTCGGCAATGGTGATCTTTAAGGGTCACTCGGTGGGTAATTCTGACCGACCTCCTTCCACCTCCTTTCCCTCCCCTCAGTGTACAGGGGAAGGAGGGCTCTACTCTTGCATTCACCTCCCTAACAACCCCATCCATAAATTAAACAACCATGGGTATGCTTTTCCTGAGCCCCTTTTTTTTGTGGCGACCTTTGACCCGTAAGACATGGGTCAAAGGCCAGGGTTATCGTAGCCACAGGTTCGTACTCTCCGTGCTCAAGGTGGGGTTTAGGGATCGTTGATTGATCGTTGTGATGATATGATTCCGTTGGATCGTATGTACATACTCCAGTGGTCAGCGAGATCCCCAGTCAGTAGGGCACAGGCGATGGGAGGTGTTCACGCTTGATAACTCGGCGCAGGTAATGGAGAAGGGAGGTGGTCACACGGTAAGTCGACCCCGAGCAAGGGTGGTATATGTAGGGAAAGGTAGTGCTCGAGGTCAAGATAACTGAACCACACAGGCAAGACGACAGGTGGTGGAGAGAGAGTCGCCGCGAACGCAAGATAACCGGAACACAGGTAGTGGGGCGAGGATGATAAGGCCAAGCAGTCATTATGTCGGGGGGGGGGGGGGGGGGGGGCGCTGGCGGTGTAAGCTCCTCGGAATATGAGGTTTTAATGCCCTGTGTTTTTCCCCGGGAGTTTGGTCTTTACGTTATCATGTGGATGGTTGGCGGTCTATGACACCGGCTGCTGGAGGGGGGTTGGGAGAGGGGGGGGGGGGGGAGAAGCCATAGCTGCTGGTGTGTGTGTGTGTGTGTGTGTATGAGAGAGAGAGAGAGAGAGAGAGAGAGAGAGAGAGAGAGAGAGAGAGAGAGAGAGAGAGAGAGAGAGTAGTGAATGCTGGAATCATAGAGGTGGTTTGTGGGAGAGCGACACGATGGTGTAACATGCACAGAACTTAAGAGCGTGGAGGTAGTCCAGTGTTGCTACAGGAGAGGTACGTAGTGGATGGATCTGGTCCTTTGATCTGAAGACTCTGTGCGGGGGAAATACCCTGAGCAGGCGAGGGATTTCTTTATGGTACGTATGGAACTGTAGAGGGCGTGTATTGGAATTGACTGAGTCTGGGTGGAAGGTGGCTTCGAATAATGATAATTATAGGGTGAATGTTTTTTGTTTTATTAGGAGAGTAATGGGTGCGTGCGAGAAGGAAGGTTGGAGGGCGAGTGGTCGCAAGTGAAGGTGGGTCTTCGACAGGGATGTGTGATGTTACCTTGGTTGTTTTATCTGTTTGTGGACGGGATGGTGAGGGAGGTGCATGTATGAGTCATAAAGCGAGGAGCACTTCTACGGGTGGTGGGTGGTTAGGTGAAGTAGTTGATATTTGCAGATGACACGGTTTTGGTGGTGTCATTCTCCTCTCTCCTTTCCATGATCATCCACACTTTCATACTCCTTAGAGGAACTCGAGAATCTGGTGACGAGAGTTTGGGGGTGTACACGAGAGGAGAAAGTTGGAAGTAAATGTAAGCAAAGCTCGGTTGATGAGGAGCACCAGGGGAATTGAGAGTAGGTTTGAATGGAGAGGACCTGGAGCAAGTGGGGTGCTATGAGTACCTAGGAGTAGATCTGGCATTGGAGAGGCTCAGGGAAGCGGAAGCGAGTCATAGGGTGAGAGAGGGAGAACTAAAGGCCGGGATGCATTGAGGAATGTATGGAAGGAGAGTTGAGGGGTCTGTTATGACAAAGATGGGTAGATCTGAAGGTACGGTAGTCCCGACACTGTTTTTAATGATTTTGTATTGAGCCTCGATGCAAGAGAACGGAAGAGGGTTTGGGTACGGTGAAGATGATATGCCATAGGACTGTTATCTGGTGTGGGCCGATTGTGTGTGGTACTGAACTAAGTAATGATTGAAAGAACTGAGAACAGAGAGGACAAGCGAAGAGAGAATGAAAAAGAGGAAGTGGAGGTAGGAAGGGGGAGAGGGAGAGACCAAGAATGACGTAGTGGGTTGAGATGGTGGAAGCTTTCCCATTCCGGGACATGCACATTCAAGAGGGTGAGAGGCATGCTTGGGATAGGATGGCAAACCATGAAATAGTCAGAGGGACTTGGCTGTGGATGGTAGGCTCTGGTTTCAATGCATTGTATAACACAAGTTACAGAGTGGATGTGTGCTATTGATGCCACAATTGTTCGTGTGTTCCCGATGGTACTTGAATGAGGTGGGGATAGTAATTGAGTGTGCATATATATATATATATATATATATATATATATATATATATATATATATATATATATATATATATATATTCTTTCATTCTCTGCAGCAAAGTAAAAAAAGTTTTGCGGACATGCATATTCCATCAGGGGGAAGTGGCGGTGGTGTGGGCAGAGGCTGGAAATGTATTCTCTGTGGCACAACGCTTCACACATTTTCATTTGTGACCACTGAATCACTGTCCCCAGGCTCCGCCTCCTCTCTCTCTCTCTCTCTCTCTCTCTCTCTCTCTCTCTCTCTCTCTCTCTCTCTCTCTCTCTCTCTCTCAGCTGGGCTCGGTATTCTGCACACACTCGTCTTTATTTGATATAGGGGGAGACTTTTATGTAAATGAACCGTTCCCAGTGGCTCTTGTGTGGCGGCCAGAACAACAGCGGGACTTTCCTTACAGTTGGCTGTTGTCTTGGTTCAGAGCCTCCCGCCTGGCTTTTGTTTTTTCTTTGTAGTAGTAGTTCATTGCCGCCTACTTGGTGTAGTTTCAGAGCCACCCGCTGGGTTGTTCTGGTGGTTCATAGCCTCTCCTCCGGCTGTTAAGAGTAGTTCAGACTCAGCCCATCTGGTTGATGTTGTCAGATGCGCAGGAAGGGACGACAAGTGAAGCACTGGGACCATATCCTGCATGGTAGACTCTTTGTCACATCTGGGAAACGACGTTTATGATGATGGACAGTCGGGAAATATGAATTAGAAATACTATGTCGTGTTCTTGTAGAGTGTTTTGTTTGTCGTGTTCTTGTAGAGTTTTGTTTGTCGTGTTCTTGTAGAGTTTTGTTTGTCGTGTTCTCGTAGAATGTTTTTGTTTGTCGTGTTCTCGTAGAGGGTTTTGTTTGTTGTGTTCTCGTACAGTGTTTTTATTTGTCGTGTTCTCGTAGAGTGTTTTGTTTGTCGTGTTCTCGTAGAGTTTTTTGTTTGTCGTGTTCTTGTAGTGTTTTGTTTGTCGTGTTCTCGTAGAGTTTTTTGTTTGTCGTGTTCTTGTAGTGTTTTGTTTGTCGTGTTCATGTAGAGTGTTTTGCGTTGTCTTGTTTGTTTGCGAGTGTATGTATTCTTGTGCTTGATGAGCAATTTGTAGTGTACGGGGAGGGAGCTCTGCTTCACTCGTGGTGCCCCATCTCCTGATCTTTCTGTTCTTAACATCGTACGTGTTTAGGTAGTACTCTGTGCTGTCCACATTCACAGTTTCATCACTGTGTTTCTTCCATTCATCCACCACTCTTATACAAGGACTTCTATGTGCCTCGTGATTGGTTTTATGTTATCGGTTGTTATGTCTTCGTGTCTTTCGATGAACTGTTCCCTCGCCACATCATCATAGAGTTTTAAATCCTTAAAGGCTATGATCGGATCACCCCTCCCTCATCTCTCCTATGGTGGACAGATGTAAGGCCTCTAGAAATTTACCTGTATCTCAACTTATATGATTCCGTTAAGCATATCTGTTGGAGACCTCTGGACCTTCGCTGTAAGCACTTTGCGTTTCTTTGTGACCAAACTTGAGAAGCGTATTCTAGTTTTGGTCTGGCGTAGCACATCACGATGAACATTGTGTTTCTTTGTGATCAAACTTGAGAAGCGTATTCTAGTTTTGGTCTGGCGTAGGATGTGAACAGCACGATGAACATTGTGTTTCTTTGTGACCAAACTTGAGAAGCGTATTCTAGTTTTGGTCTGGCGTAGGATGTGAACAGCACGATGAACATTTCCTTATCCATATACCTGAATGATGTTCTCATGTCTGCCAGCGGGCTGGTTGCCTCTCTTACGAGTCACTTGAGATGCGAAATCTGGCTGCTGGTCGAGGACGATATCAACCTTCAAATTTCTCTCGCGTGTCATTTCCATTGAAGCTTATTTCCTGCTAAATGATAATCATATTGAGGGTCTTCTGTCGTCGTATCCCATCTTCATTACATTGACTTTTTTTTTTTTTTTTTTTTTTTTGTAAGCAGTGTTAAGGCCAAGCCACCTCGTGTAGACCGTGGCTATAAGTGGGCTCTGTGTGTATCTGTGTAACTGCATGTAACTCTGGGGACAGTTCATCAAGTACGTATCGGGCCAAGTTTGGAGTCTGTCTTGGTCCCCTTGCCTATTGATGGAAGTTGATGTGCGAGTTCATCATACACGCTCTTTCTCTCTGTCTCCGTGTTTGTGTGCACGTATGTCTGTGCCTAACTGTAGCTTTTATGCTTTGTTTATTTTTTTTCATGACCCTGTCTGCAAAGACTGCATCTGGCCTCAAGTTAGTTCCCTCTACATTTTGTCTTTCTTGTCCTCCATCGCTCTATTCCCTGAGTTGGAGGCTTCAGTCACGGACTGAAGTCCACGTCAAAGCCGAGCCTTAACTGGAATATAGGGAGGTCAATGAAAGGAAAAAAAGAAGAGACAAGGAAAAGTGTTTACCAGATTTGGAGGAAGTGGAAAAAACCTATCTTAAAAAAAAAAAAAATGGCAGGCCAAAGTTATTGGGAAAGACATGCCGAGGGTAGAGAGTTCCAAAGCTTCGAGGTGTAGGGAAAGAAATAGTTATCAAAACTTGAGGATTGATTACTGTAGGGATGACATTATCTTGCCTCTGAAGCTCTCTCTCTCTCTCTCTCTCTCTCTCTCTCTCTCTCTCTCTCTCTCTCTCTCTCTCTCTCTCTCTCTCTCTCTCTCTCTCATTAATACAGATGCATGCAAATTGTTCAAATGTAATGACAGCACATGTACTGTTAGAATGAGAATGATATCATCGCATGTGCTTTAAGGAAGCACATGTGTCGTCAGGAATTAGTGTAACTAGTCCATGTAATGACAGGAATTAAAATGACGTCATATATTATGGTAGGAATCGGTGTGGCACCAGCGCATGTGGTGTTGGAAATTACTGTATCATCGTGTATAGTAATGAGAATTAATGTGTTTATCATGATGCTCAGAAGTGGTATATTAGGGCATATAAACAAATGGGGATTTCTGTCATAGTATATCACATCCTCAGAATTGGTATATAGCATATATACACCTATGAGAATTTGTGTTATAGTATCACATAGAATGTTCGGCATCAGTTATAATTCACATTATATGATAACTAAGAAACTTTTTTTTTTTTGATAGCGCAACTGTGTTGAAAATTTGCGGAAGATATCTTCTTGTAGTCGTACTTAATGGAGTAGTGAACGGTGTGTAGGGAAGTAGGAAATTTACTTGAATAACAGCGTAGGTTATGATAACAGAGATGATCCGGTTAAGGTGTATGGTGAAGGCGAGAAAGGAATAAGGAAATAGTAAAAGCATAAAAGTAGGTAAGAGTTTAAGGTTTAGGGTCCAGATGTGTGTGTGTGTGTGTGTGTGTGTGTGAGGAGGAGGAGGAGGAGGGACGTGATGCTCAGTAAGGCGGACATCTTGTTTATGTTGTCTGTCTTGTAAAGTTTTCCGGGGGCGTTGTCGGGTGTTTTTACGACGCCTTCTCTCTCTCTCTCTCTCTCTCTCTCTCTCTCTCTCTCTCTCTCTCTCTCTCTCTCTCTCTCTCTCTCTCTCTCTTCCCATCCTTCCCGTGGTCGTCCACGCTCCCTCCTGCAGGTGGAGATGGCGTTAGTGGTAAATTAGTGTGGTGATGGTGACGTGCGAGTGATTGAACGTGGCACCGGCATGCCGGTTGGACGGGATTAATGTCCTCAAGTCACCCATTACTTCCCCGCTGAATCAGTGGCCTCAGACACGGCACACGCCTCCGAGCCTTACCCATAGTCTCCATACCTTCAGTGGCAGCGTGTTGAGGTGTGGTGCCACCGTTCCTCTTCTAACGCACACCTTTAAGAGGTTAGTTTCTGGGTCTCTCTCTCTCTCTCTCTCTCTCTCTCTCTCTCTCTCTCTCTCTCTCTCTCTCTCTCTCTCTCTCTCTCTCTCTCTCTCTCTCTCTCTCTCTCTCTACGGCTACCCTCACGATTCACTCTTTGATCAGCCAGTCTCTTTGTGGCCGCGGCCCCGTAGTTCCTTGATAACCCACACACGGAAAGGTAGATCTTTGTCCACTCAAGTCACTTGGTCTCGACCGGGCGCTCCAGTTTCGGTGCGTCCAGAGGCCCCGGATGTCTGTAAACATTCCTGTCGTATTTGTAAGAATGATGTGGTTTTGAAGTGGTGATATTTTGCTCTTGTTTTCCATGCATATATCGTATAAGATTTTGTTTTCGAGTCCTCATTGAAAAGTTACTTTGCTTTCTAGGATTTTCCATTTGAAGATAAGGTATGCGGTGCCTGCGTCTCAGGTGTTGATGCTGTTTAGTTCGTGTTTCTTGAGTCTTGTGACGCAATCATTACGTGGGGTGCGAATGTTGTTTTTTTTTTTTTTCTTTTTCTGAGTATTTAACTCGACAGGTTTGCCCCGCTTTGAAGAGTGGTGTGAGCAAAGCGCTGACTTTTCCTGCTTGGTTTAAAGCATAAGGGCCTTGAACAATGTTGTAATCGTTTATTTTTTTCTCCCCCCTCGCCTTGAAATTTCGCTCAGTTCAGCCTACCACCTTCCTCGAAGAGACGATTGCTTCGTTCAGTTGTGTGCTCTCATCGGGTAAGGCCACAAGACGTCATAACTTATTCATCATTATCATCTCCTTCCTTAATAGTATCGTCATCAAGACCATCAGCAGCAGCAACAACGGTATCAGTATAGCTGAAGGAGCAGCGCCTAGGGACAGCAACACTCGCAGCGGCGTGAACACAGTACCAGTGGTGAGGGACGTAGAGAGCGTGGTGGCTCTGGTACGACGCGTCCCCTGACCCTGGTAATATGATAAGGTAAACAGATGAGGTGACCCCCCCTGAGCCTCGCGTACAGCAGTCTGCGTTAAACGGCCCGATTCGTTCCGCTTCGTTCCGCGTCCAACGTGTATCTCGCATGCCTCGCTTCTTTGCTGCGTTTACGTTCTTTTCCCCTTTGCTGATGTGTCTTCTTCTGCTGGGGTGGATCAGTGTTATTTTGGGAACTGGAAGTTCATTTTGGAACTTCGTCTCTCAGCCATGGAGTCTCTCGATCTTCGACTTGGCTGTCCGTCTTCATTGAAGCCTTTATCAGCCAGTCTGGTGTGGTGGATGCGGACCACGTTCCCCAACACTCAGGAGGGATTGGTTCGTGAAGTTGGATATTTCCGCTTCTTGTACGGTTCTTGGCCAGTTACACTTTGACTCGTCAATGGGCTTAACCGTAACTCTCTCTCTCTCTCTCTCTCTCTCTCTCTCTCTCTCTCTCTCTCTCTCTCTCTCTCTCTCTCTCTCTCTTGTGTGTTTCGGTTCACTGAGGAATTATATTCACTCGTAAATGTAGAACACTCCCTTCTGTTATTTATGATGCCTGTTTGACATTTATCACTGGACACCGAGATTATTCAGCAGCTCCCAGTTCTTCAGGGCGTAGTTTTGTGGATGTCTGGACGCTCTCCAGTTCAGCTAAGGTACGGGTTTCATCGGTACTGATACGCAGCAGTATCCTAATGCTTTCAGTCGGAACATTATCGGTTTGCAGTGTCCATATTGCCGGTGTGATTGTTGACGCTGCCACCTTTCTTGTGGGTACTGAGAGGATGGAAGGTCTTCTTCTGGTCCTCCTTTCTCTGGGCTTTTGGGGAAATCTTTGGTCACGGCTTATGACACCTCCGGAACGTGTGACAGGGTGTGGCATAAAGTCTTTGGTTTTCTGTTTCCGAACTTCCTTCCTTCGACTATTGTGGTTCTCTTCGTTCTCTTATGCATACCTTCCTTTACTAGTGGTTCCAACGCCACACTGGTTGATGCAGCGACTTCTCTCTTGTAACCTGCCAACAGTGGTGTTCTGAAGGGTTCTTGCTCGTCGCTTGCCCTATTTTGTCCTTCCATGAATTGTCACCTCTTAACTACATCTAACCTTGTTCATTCATACGCTAGTGGTTCCATTCTACATGCAACGACTCTATTTCCCTCCCCCTCCCTCTCTCACTCCAATACTCGTTCTTTTTCTCGCAGTGAACATATTTCCTCTTTTAATTCAGACCTGTGCAGCATCTCGGAATGGGGAAGCGTTAACCTAGTTAAACCTTAACACTGTGAAAAATACAATTACGTTTTCTATCTCTTTTCAGATTTCTCTCGTGTCCTCCTGTTATATTTCAAAGCACAAAGGTTCAGCTCCTATAGTTGAATAAACGTGGTGGTTGTAAACATTTTCTCCACTCTCTTCAGGAAAACCTCACCTGATGAACGCCACGTAATTTTTCAAAACCTGAAGGTGCTGTATGGGTGCCGAAATTCTCTTACGAATAACTGTTCCATATCTTCAGGGATATTGCACAGGCGCTCCTGTATGGAATGCTTCTCACATATTTAGGGCAGCCGTTTTTCCATCGCTGCCTCGTCCGAGATGAAAATCCTTCTTTCCTATCCACCCTCTTTGTTGTCACAGCTTTTCTAGCATTCCTTTCCGTCTGCCATGATATTGCTGGCCTTTCTCAGCGTGTGTCCTATCCACTAAGGCCAAGGCGTAACGCGCCAGGCTGCTGCATCCTGTTGTTTCTGTGCGGAGACCAGCCACACGAAGATTTACCGTTGTATCTCCTCTCTCGTAGCAGCGAAGCTTTGTAATCATCTTTTTTCTTTCATCGTTCTCACCTACTATAACCATTCCAACTTTACGGGTTAGATCCAAAAAAGGTTTTATGAATGTTCTGTGACCGTGATTGCTTTAAGGCTAGTCAACTCTCGGAGCTCCGGGTGTGGTGGGTCGTGATAGGTAGCCCCAGATGCGGAAGATAAGTCGTTGGTGACAACCAGGTGTGGGAGGGCGGCAATGGGTAGTTAGAGGCCAAGTGCGGCGGGTGGTGGGAGGCAGCACCAGGTGTGGAGGGTGGTGGTGCTGCTGGTGAGGGTGGTGAAGGCCAGCCATGTTGTGGAAGATGGTGGTGGTGGTGGCAGGTGTAACGGGTCATTTGTGTGTGTGTCTGTGTTGCGTTACGGGGCCTCCTGGATGCCCCTGGTGTGTGTGTGTGTGTGTGTGTGTGTGTGTGTGTGTTGCATAGAAAATGAGAGTCGTCTGCGTGCGCGCGTCTTTTAATTCGTTACCTTCGGGTTGTACGCGGCCGTGCGGTGTGTATAAGCGACCTCCGGTAATGTTGGCCGAATAAAGTTAGCGTTTGATAATGTTATGGGGGGAGGGGAGTGTAGGTTTATGGTGGCGCTCCCAGCGATAAGGGTCATTAGGTAGAGACGGGTGCCTGCAGGAGGGGTTGTTCCGTCCTCCTCCCGTCCTCCCCTCCTCACCCCGGTAATGATACCACTGGACCTCACCAACTGCTGCCTCCCCTGGGGGAAAAAAAGTGTGTGGGAGGATTTTTTTTTTCTTTTTGTTGGGGGAAAGGAGGAAAATTGTAACGGAGGCAAAAAGCAAACGGAATATTAAATGACAGAGGAAGATGGAGAGACGTTTTTTTTTTTTTTTTCTCTCTTTTTCATGTCACACGAGGTGGAGGGATTCACAATCCCACGGTGCTGCAGTGATGCGTGTTGTAGAAGGCACGGGGGATTTTCATGATCCCATGGTACTGGCGCTGCGCGTGAGTCAGGAGGTAAAAGGATTCGTTATCCCATTGTGCTGCAGTGTTGCATGGCCCACGGAGGAACAGTGTGTGTTCACAATCTATCGTGCCTCTGCTGTCTTGCGTGCTTCACAAGGCACTAGGATATGCGTCATCTCATGGTATTGCAGCGTTGCATGTTTCCCGTGGCACTGCAATGTTGCATGTGTTGTTATCAAAACAAGGATCGAACAAGAGTCCTATGTAGTACTGACTTGTGGGGTGGTCGCTTCGTTTGACCTTTCCCACACTCCCCAACAGCACGTTTTCTATCCCCACACCTCCACACACACACAGTTTTTCTTTGCATTTTCAAACCCACCCACCCTTTTGCTCCGTCCTCGTTCTTATTCTCTCTCTCTCTCTCTCTCTCTCTCTCTCTCTCTCTCTCTCTCTCTCTCTCTCTCTCTCTCTCTCTCGCATTTGCATCTCTTTTTTTCTTATCGACACGCATCGCTTACCCAACCTTTACCAGTGGTTGTTATGGCTTTTTGTAATTGGATTGTTGGGCGGGGAGTAGGGGGGGTGGTGGGGTAGAGAAGACGAAGGGTTTAAATAGGGTGAAGGCACGGTGGGGAAATGGGTTTTGCAGATTTAAGGTTTAGGTTTTACTAAAGTGTGGAGGGTTTTGCTGCATGCGAATATTCCCCCTAGTCTTATTTACATGCCCGACGGCAGACTGTGTGTGTGTGTGTGTGTGTGTGTGTGTGTTGTGGTGATGCTGCTTGTTGGCCTGCGAAACCAATTGGCTAAGAAGAGGTAAGCATTGTTCATTGTCTGTGGATGGTTGCAGCCTCTCTCAAGGCTTGGAGGCTCGGTGAGTACCGAGTGTGTTGTGTGTGTTATTGCTGCTTGTGTCGAGGTGCTGAATATCTTTACAGATCGCATCTCCTTTGTCTTCTGGTTCCTGCCGTATTTTGACGTTTCTCTCTCTCTCTCTCTCTCTCTCTCTCTCTCTCTCTCTCTCTCTCTCTCTCTCTCTCTCTCTCTCTCTCTCTCTCTCCACATGATCACCAACACAGCCTGACATGTACCCCTCACGCCCCTGCCCACCCTTCACATTGCACCCCGACATCCCTGAGTCTAGGAGCCCCCGACACATCCGCTACCACACTCATCCACGCCCCGCGTCACGCTGCTCTCCAGTGCCCTGGCATCCTTCCTTCCCTCCTTCCACACACTAACCTTTAACCTCCCTCCCCAACACATATCACGCTTCTACGCTTTCCTCGACAGCACCACCATCTCACCCGTCTCCTCCTCCACTCGTTCCCCACTCCCTCCATCTCCCTGTGGCCGTCGCTTTGGTCCCCTCTTACCGGGCTTGGCGGACCATCTCATCTTCTGTGAGGTGTCCCGCTCCCTCCCTCCCTCCCTCCCTCCCTCCCTCCTCCTCCTCCTCCTCCTCCTCCTCCTCCTCCTCTCATCTCCACCATTCACATACTCCACAGATTTTACATCTTACAAGATTTTTTGTTATATTTTTCTCCTGACATTTTTTTCCCCATCCATCTTCTCGCGTTAGGAATATTACTATTATACTAGATGAGTGTGTTCGTCGGCCTGTGATTCGCCCGGCTGAGTAAAATGGGTCTTTTTAAGGCGAAGGATGAGTTTGTTGAGAGATCACGGACGACCTATAGGAGCGGGGTAACATCCAGGAACAGCGCGGCCAGCACTACCCCCCTACACGGCGCCTTCGTCGTCTTGTGGTGGCATAGCAGTTCGCTCAACTCTTTTAACAAGATATCCGTCGCCTGTACGAAACGAATCCCGTTTAATAACGTTAAGAAATGAAAAGGGGGAGTGGGGGGGATACTACTTTTAACTCTCTGCCTGTGCTGTGTCATATGAGGTGCTCATGGCCTCAGTGGCTGACGTTGTGAGCGCGGTGCCGAGGTAATGTGTCGTATTAATAACGTCACGGTAATGCAGAACACTGTAATGCACTCATTCCCCCAAGGAATTAAGTGGGTTTTATGTTGGCTGTATTGTAAATGATGTTTACTGTGAGCATACCGTTTGATGTGTAGGAATTAGTGTTAAGTGCACGAAGTGTATGTAGGCTGCGTTTTGTTTCGTGTGTGTGTGTTTGCGTGGTGATATCATTGGAGAGTCCAGTACGTTCGTTCGTGTATCGTTGCGTGTATGGGATTGGTATGGTTGTGTTTTGGTACGTTTCTCTTCTGGACTGTTGTTTTCATTTGGTTTGGTAGATTACACAATGTATGTAAGTTGTTTACAGCAGTTACTGGATCTGTGTGGTGGAAGTTAGGCAGCCTTTAGACGTAGGTAACACTAGGACTCTTTCATAGAAGATTGTCCTGGGATAATTATATATATATATATATATATATATATATATATATATATATATATATATATATATATATATATATATATTATCCCTGGGGATAGGGGAGAAAGAATACTTCCCACGTATTCCCTACGTGTCGTAGAAGGCGACTAAAAGGGGAGGGAGCGGGGGGCTGGAAATCCTCCCCTCTCTTTTTTTTTTAATTTTCCAAAAGAAGGAACAGAGAACGGGGCTAGGTGAGGATGTTCCCTCAGGGGCCCGGTCCTCTGTTCTTAACGCTACCTCGCTGGCGCGGGAAATGGCGAATAGTTTAAAAGAAGAAAAGAAATATATATATATATATATATATATATATATATATATATATATATATATATATATATATATATATATATATATATATATATATAATGATAGGGTGGATAGAGATGCTTTGTAGAAGGTCTGGGAGGTAAGCTGCTGGAAACATAAGTTTTTATCAAGAGTGTAGGAAGAGAGGAGAGTGATTGTTTTCTATTGGAGGTCAGTCTGTGGCAGTGGTGTGTGATGTCCCCATGGTTGTTTAGTTTGTTTATGAATGGGGTGGTTAGGGAAGTGAATGCAAGAGTTTTGATGAGAGGGACGAGTATGCAGTCTGTTGGAGATGAGAGGATCTTGGATATGACTCGGTTGTTGTTCGCCGATGATACAGCACTGTTGGTTGGTTCGAGTGAGAAATTGCTGTTGGTGATTGAGTTTAGAAAAGTATGTGAAAGGAGTAGGTTGAGAGTAAATGTGAATAAGAGCAAGGTTATTAGGTTCAGTAGGGTTGAGGGACAAGTTTGTTGGTATTGAGTCACAGGGTTGGGGAGGGTGCGAAGTTCTGGGAGCGATGAAGAATGTGTGGAAAGGGAGAACGTTATCTTGAAGGGCGAAAATGGGTATGTTTGAAGGAATAGTAGGGCCAACAATATTATATGGTTGCAAGGCATGGGCTATAGATAGGGTTGTACGGAGGAGGGTAGATGTGTTGGAAATGAAATGTTTGAGGACAGTATGTGGTGTGATGTGGTTAGATCGAGGAAGTAATGAAAGAGAGTAATGTGTAGTATTAAAAAGTGTGGTTGAGAAAGCAGAAGAGGGTGTGTTGAAACGGTTTGGACGTATGGAGAGAGTGAGTGAGGAAAGGTTGACAAAGAGTATATAATGTCAGAAGTGGAGGGAACAAAGAGAAGCGGGAGACCAAATTGGAGGTGGAAAGATGGATGGAATGAAAAAATTTTGAGCGATCGGGGCCTGAATATGCAGGAGGGTGAGAGGCGCGCACGGAATAGAGTGAATTAGAAAGATGTGGTATATTGGAATCGACTTGATGTCAACAGACTGAACAAGGGCATGTGAAACGTCTGGGGTAAACCATGGAAAGGTCTGTGGGGCCTGGATGTGGTTAGGAAGCTGTGATTTCGGTTCATTATACATGACAGCTAGAGACTAAGTGTTAGCGAATTTGATCTTTTTTGTGCTTTCCTGGCTCTACCTCGCTGACGCATTGGATGGCGATGCTGTAGCCTGCAGGACAGGATGGCGAATATGAATATATATTTGTTTATATGTCTGTGGCTGTGTATGTATATGTATATTTTGATATGCATATGTATGTATATGTACGTGTATGGGCGTGTATGTGTGTATATATATGTATATCTTTTTCTTTCAAACTATTCGCCATTTCCCGCGTCAGCAAGGTAGCGTTAAAACAGAGGACTGGGCCTTTGAGGGAATATCCTCACCTGGCCCCCTTCTCTTTTCTTTCTTTTGGAAAATTAAAAAAAAAAAAAAGAGAGAGGGGAGGATTCCAGCCACCCGCTCCCTCCCCTTTTAGGCGCCTTCTACGACACACAGGGAATACGTGGGAAGTATTCTTTCTCCCCTATCCCCAGGGATAATATATATATATATATATATATATATATATATATATATATATATATATATATATATATATATATATATATATTGTTGTTCGCTGATGATACAGCGCTGGTGGCTGATTCATGTGAGAAACTGCAGAAGCTGGTGACTGAGTTTGGTAAAGTGTGTGAAAGAAGAAAGTTAAGAGTAAATGTGAATAAGAGCAAGGTTATTATGTACAGTAGGGTTGAGGGTCAAGTCAATTGGGAGGTAAGTTTGAATGGAGAAAAACTGGAGGAAGTAAAGTGTTTTAGATATCTGGGAGTGGATCTGGCAGCGGATGGAACCATGGAAGCGGAAGTGGATCATAGGGTGGGGGAGGGGGCGAAAATCCTGGGAGCCTTGAAGAATGTGTGGAAGTCGAGAACATTATCTCGGAAAGCAAAAATGTGTATGTTTGAAGGAATAGTGGTTCCAACAATGTTGTATGGTTGCGAGGCGTGGGCTATGGATAGAGTTGTGCGCAGGAGGGTGGATGTGCTGGAAATGAGATGTTTGAGGACAATGTGTGGTGTGAGGTGGTTTGATCGAGTAAGTAACGTAAGAATAAGAGATATGTGTGGAAATAAAAAGAGCGTGGTTGAGAGAGCAGAAGAGGGTGTTTTGAAATGGTTTGGGCACATGGAGAGAATGAGTGAGGAAAGATTGACCAAGAGGATATGTGTCGGAGGTGGAGGGAACGAGGAGAAGTGGGAGACCCAATTGGAGGTGGAAAGATGGAGTGAAAAAGATTTTGTGTGTGATCCGGGCCTGAACATGCAGGAGGGTGAAAGGAGGGCAAGGAATAGAGTGAATTGGATCGATGTGGTATACCGGGGTTGACGTGCTGTCAGTGGATTGAATCAGGGCATGTGAAGCGTCTGGGGTAAACCATGGAAAGCTGTGTAGGTATGTATATTTGCGTGTGTGGACGTGTATGTATATACATATGTATGGGGGTGGGTTGGGCCATTTCTTTCGTCTGTTTCCTTGCGCTACCTCGCAAACGCGGGAGACAGTGACAAAGCAAAAAAAAAAAATATATATACTTCTATATATATATATATATATATATATATATATATATATATATATATATATATATATATATATTAGGTATTAGCGGGTGTGTTCAGTGTAATGCGTATGTGTTGTACATTGCATTAAGAGGTGACACGTTTCAGGGAGAGGAGTGGTAATGGTGGGAGGCTGCCGGCGCGATGCTCATTACCATGACAACCAGGAGTTCATTGTTGGAAAGTTGTTGCTGTTGGACTGAGCATAACGTTGGTCCTTTGCCGCCCTCGTCACGGTCGGGAGATCAGAGTAGAATAGGGTAGAGTAGGGTAGTGAGAGGGAGAGCCCTTCCATGAGTACCTATGACGACTTTTTGAGAGAGAGAGAGAGAGAGAGAGAGAGAGAGAGAGAGAGAGAGAGAGAGAGAGAGAGAGAGAGAGAGAGAGTAGCCTCTCGATCCCGGGCGTTGCGGCGCTTGAGCACAACGGTTCGACCCATGTATGAGTCATGGTGATGATGATGATGGCCTGGCCTTTGAGGGTCAGGCCATCTTGGTCAAATGGACCGACCTACCGTCGTGTTCCAAGCGTCGCAAAGTCGTGCTCCAAGGGTCGCAACGTCATGCTCCAAGCGTCGCAACGTCGTGTTCCAAGCGTCGCAACGTCGTGCTCCAAGCGTCGCAACGTCATGCTCCAAGCGTTGCAACGTCGTGTTCCAAGAGTCGCAGCGTCGTGCTCTGAGGGTCGTAACGTCGTGTTCCAAGCGTCGCAACGGCGTGCTCCAAGAGCCGCAGCGTCGTACTCCAAGGGTCGCAACGTCGTGCTCCAAGCGTCGCAACGGCGTGCTCCAGGATTCGCAGCGTCGTGCTCCAAAGGTCGTAGATGCCATGCAGGTAGTTGAAGTTGGACCGTCGCTGGGCTGGGTTGCATGGGAGGTGATTAGGTGGCTGGTTTTCTGGACGTAAAGTAGCAGGTGGTTGTGGTGGGGGTGGTGGTCAGGTAAGATGGTTAGTTATATGTTTGATGGGAGACAGTAGTTAGTGCGTGTCCTCCTCTCCTCCGTCTATAACCTCTCTTTCTTTAAGAGTCGAGTCTACTAACTCTACGAGTCGGGTCTGCTAACGCTACGAGTCGGGTCTACTAACGCTACGAGTCGGGTCCACTAACGCTACGAGTCGGGTCCACTAACGCCTGCCGAGCCCTGACGAATTGCCACCCTCTCCCTCTCGCTTCATTTCTCTCTAGCCCAAAATGGCCGTTTGATTGCAGCGTGCCATGACGGTTACTGTGTGAATAGGGGAAAAAAAAAAGTAGGTTTATTTAAATTCATATAGATTGGGTTTACGTTAATGTAGCAGTTTTTGTGATGTAAGATGCGAGGTGGTAGGTTAAGGTGGTTATTTGACTGTAGAAGGGGGGTAGGTTGAGGTAGTGATGTGGAGCAAGATAGAAAGGGCTCGGAAGGGGTGAGGGAGGAAATGGTAGTTACTTCGAAGATAGAAGAGAGGAAGGTTTAAGTTTGTAGTTACTTCGAAGATAGAAGAGAGGAAGGTTTAAGTTTGTAGTCACTTCGAAGATAGAAGAGAGGAAGGTTTAAGTTTGTAGTTACTTCGAAGATAGAAGAGAGGAAGGTTTAAGTTTGTAGTTACTTCGAAGATAGAAGAGAGGAAGGTTTAAGTTTGTAGTTACTTCGAAGATAGAAGAGAGGAAGGTTTAAGTTTGTTATTTAGCGTAAGATACAAGATAATCCAGGTAAGTTAGTTAACTGCTACCTGATTATCAGATAGATTCAGACAGCCTTGAGAATTTGCTTAGTGCTGTGGAAGGGACGTCTTATTTCGTCTTGATTGTGGATGTGATGATCGTCCTGTGGTGAAGGAGACGTTTGAGTTCCACCAGATCATGACGTAATGTGTCCGGGATATTGAGCATTACCAGACAGGCTGTGGGGTAATGCTCATCGTATACTGCTGATTTTATTATATCTCTGTAAGTCATGCGGTATTGGAGATGTCTGCCCCACCCGCTACGTCGTCGCCAGGTACACACACACACACACACACACACACACACGCTGCCCCCTGGTCTTATTAATGTTAACTTCCTGGCCGTTATATTGGATCCTGGATCGACCATTCGCTGCGGCTGCACCGCAGTGGGTAGGGGAGAGCGAGAGCATCCTGCGGTATGTGAGACTGCGGCGGTGGAGACGGTTCAGGAGTGCGTCACCCACCACCACGGTGATGGTGACGACGGTGATGGCGCAAGGTGACGGAGTCTTGGGAAAGTTGGATATCCCATTTTCGCAGTTGTAGGGGGCCTCCAGACTAGAGGGAGGGGCGTGGGTTTGGGGGTTGTTAAGAAAGGATGGGGAATGGATGGGGAAGTGGTGGAACAGAGAGGGATGGGGAATGGATGGGGGAATGGTGAAAGAGAGAGGGATGGGGAATGGATGGGGGAGTGGTGAAAGAGAGAGGGAACACCACGTCCGTTATTATCCACGACGCAGATGGCTCTTACCCCCGGTTGTGTCTGTGATGGAGGTCGCGTAGAGGAAAGGGGGGGTTGAGAAGTGTGTGTGTGTGTGTGTTAGCGTTTCTTGTTCATCTTGTGGGAAGTTATCCCGTCAGCCTCTCTCTCTCTCTCTCTCTCTCTCTCTCTCTCTATCTATCTATCTATCTATCTATCTATCTCTCTCTCTCTCTCTCTCTCTCTCTCTCTCTCTCTCTCTCTCTCTCTCTCTCTCTCTCTCTCTCTCTCTCTCTCTATCTCTCTCTCTCTCTTCTGTGCATCCGTAACTTGCGTGCTGTTTCCTTTATGTATTGTGTGTTGTATATATCCGTTATGTATCCTTCTCGTGTATTGTGTGTCCGGTATGTACGTATATCCGTGCTTGAGTGGTTTTTATGTCTTTGATGTGTCTTTGGCCCAGGGAGGCACACACACACACACACACACACACACACACACACACACACTTATATACTTCAAATCGCCTGGCTGTTCACTATACTGTACTACACCTCCCTCTGTTTTCTTTAACTCATAATGGGGAAACCTGTTTCCATGTTTTCCGTTTTTATATAAGTTTCTTTTAATTGATTTAGATTTTTACTTTGTTTCTTTGTATTTATATTTCATCTTATTTGCGATTATTTTCTTTTTTTTTTTTCTCGCGGCACTGTGAGTGGGCTGGGAAAAGGAAAGAGGGTGGATTAGGCGTTTTGTGAGGCAGGCTAAAGAGTGGTGGGAGGGGTGAGTTGGGAAGGGGATTTGCCCCTCCCACATGATTATCTGGAATGGGCCTTCAGTTGGGATGTTGGTTCTGATGGTTGTGTATTCAGACTGTGTAGGTGGGAGGTGGGCAGTAGGTGGTGTTGTAAGTGGAAACTGTTAGTGGTTGTGTTTTATGTAGGGGGTTTTTAAGGAGTGGTGTTGTAGGTGGTGGTGATGTAAGTAGGGGGCGTGGTGTAGGTAGTGATGTTGTGGGAGGGAACTGTAGGTGGGGGGGTGTTGTATGCAGGGGGGTTGTAGTTAGTGGTGTTTTAAGTGGGAACTGTAGGTGGGGGGGGGTGTTGTATGCAGGGGGGTTGTAGTTAGTGGTGTTTTAAGTGGGAACTGTAGGTGGGGGGATGTTGTATGCAGGGGGGTTGTAGTTAGTGGTGTTTTAAGTGGGAACTGTAGGTAGTGGAGAGACGTAGGAAAGACCTGCTAAGTAGAGAGTGTCAGGTGGTGTATGGGGGTGGGAGGTCTGCAGAGTGTATAGTGTGGTCTCTTGTCCGGGAACGTGACAGCAAACACGGTTAATTAGAAATGGTGTGGGTGCCGTGTTGAGCTGTGGTGGTGGGGGGTGGAGTGGAGAGAAAAAATGGTGGAGTATTGTGGAGTTGAAGGTAATGGATCGTGATGGAGTGGAAGGGTCGGGGCAGTTTGGAAAGACTGTAGTAACGCTGTGTCGGGGTTGGGGGGGGGGGGGGGGAATAATATGTAAATAATGGGAGGGCAAATGGAATGGTGCTCTGTGGTGTTGGAAGAAAATGGAATTTGGGGTGATGTAGGGTTGGAAGTAAGTAATGCAGGGATGTGCTTGGGGCGTGGGGAATGGGGTTGGAAAGAAATACAGTAGTGGGGTTTGGGATAGAAATCGTGTAGTGACATAAATGACGTAGTGTTACTGAGTGAAGTGGGTAGAAATACTTAGTGTTACTTGGGAAGGAACTTGCTAACATCTTGAGGTTGATGGGGAATCCAAGAGTGTTGCCAGAGGCCTGAAAGAAAGGGAGGGGCAACACTTTTTGTGTTGTAGGGGAGATGGCGGCGCTAGGCATATCCCGTGATGTGTTGCGCAGCCCGAAGATGTTACATAGCTCAACTTCAGATATTATATAACGTAAAGTATGACTGTTATTGTAGTAGCCTATAGGACGTTGCCTCAGTCTTGGTAGAGTCCATCATGAGGTATTGTAGATCCTAAAGCGTAACTGCTGGCCTAAAGCGTAACTTTAGGTATTGTAGGGGCTTGGCAACAGGTAAGCTGCAGTGTTTAAAACACACAGGTTCTGGGTGTTGTACGGGCTGGACGCACTGCTTCAGGCGGTCATCACAGGCCGGCTTCAGATAGTGTAAGGCCTAGCTTGAGCATAACTTCGGTGCTCGAGGAGGAGGGGGCCTTTTGAAGCCTGGATGCCAGTGTTATGGACTTTCTCGCCTAAGGGGAAATAGGGAGACGGGATTTTCTAGGAAGGAGGGAGGTATATAAAGTGATGGAAGGAAGTGAATTGACAAGAGGGAGGAAGGGAGGCGAGAGACACCTTATAATGAGTGACCCGTCAACCCCCGCCTCCTGCAGACTGGTGAACTGTGATTCAAATGGTAATGTTGTGGGCCACAGTCGAGAGGGTCTTGACCGAGTCATGGGTTGGCCTCTGGTGGATTTGCCAGTGGGGAGTCAGCGTAAAGAAAGAGCTTTATTATTATTATTATTATTATTATTATTATTATTATTATTATTATTATTATTATTATTATATCATTAATATTAGTATTATGAATATTATCTCTTATTATTATTATTATTATTATTATTATTATTATTATTATTACTATTATTATATCATTATTATTATTATTATTATTATTATTATTATTATTATTATTATTATTATAGTATTAATATTATTATGATTATTATCACTATTATTATTATTATTATTATTATTATTATTATTATTATTATTATCATTATTATTATTGTTGTTTTTATAATTATTATTGTTATTATAAACTTCATCATCATGTAGCTCAGTGAGTCCCACAGTAAAAGACCCCAACTCTTCAGACTGCATCGAGGAATTTATAAAGGGAATGCAGTAGATCTAAGCCTATGTTGAACACTGGAGTTAAAGGATTTAGACTGAACTTAGTATGACCCTTGTGGAATCTTTTCGTTGATGGGAGAAGCCATCCATATTAAGATGCCTTTTGACATGTTTATACCAGACTCTGAGGGTTGACTCTATTGACTTGATTAAAGTCTTAATGCCCATATATATATATATATATATATATATATATATATATATATATATATATATATATATATATATATATATATATATGGAAAGCTGTGTAGGTATGTATATTTGCGTGTGTGGACGTGTGTATGTACATGTGTATGGGGGGGGTTGGGCCATTTCTTTCGTCTGTTTCCTTGCGCTACCTCGCAACCGCGGGAGACAGCGACGAGGTATAAAAAAAAAAAAAAAAAAAATATATATATATATATATATATATATATATATATATATATATATATATATATATATATATATATATATATATATGCAAGAGTCTTGGGAAGAGGGGCAAGTATGAAGTCTGTTGGGGATGAGAGAGCTTGGGAAGTGAGTCAGTTGTTGTTCGCTGATGATACAGCGCTGGTGGCGGATTCATGTGAGAAACTGCAGAAGCTGGTGACGGAGTTTGGTAAAGTGTGTGGAAGAAGAAAGTTAAGAGTAAATGTGAATAAGAGCAAGGTTATTAGGTACAGTAGGGTTGAGGGTCAAGTCAATTGGGAGGTGAGTTTGAATGGAGAAAAACTGGAGGAAGTGAAGTGTTTTAGATATCTGGGAGTGGATCTGTCAGCGGATGGAACCATGGCAGCGGAAGTGGATCATAGGGTGGGGGAGGGGGCGAAAATTTTGGGAGCCTTGAAAAATGTGTGGAAGTCGAGAACATTATCCCGGAAAGCAAAAATGGGTATGTTTGAAGGAATAGTGGTTCCAACAATGTTGTATGGTTGCGAGGCGTGGGCTATGGATAGAGTTGTGCGCAGGAGGATGGATGTGCTGGAAATGAGATGTTTGAGGACAATGTGTGGTGTGAGGTGGTTTGATCGAGTAAGTAACGTAAGGGTAAGAGAGATGTGTGGAAATAAAAAGAGCGTGGTTGAGAGAGCAGAAGAGGGTGTTTTGAAATGGTTTGGGCACATGGAGAGAATGAGTGAGGAAAGATTGACCAAGAGGATATATGTGTCGGAGGTGGAGGGAACGAGGAGAAGAGGGAGACCAAATTGGAGGTGGAAAGATGGAGTGAAAAGGATTTTGTGTGATCGGGGCCTGAACATGCAGGAGGGTGAAAGGAGGGCAAGGAATAGAGTGAATTGGAGCGATGTGGTATACAGGGGTTGACGTGCTGTCAGTGGATTGAATCAAGGCATGTGAAGCGTCCGGGGTAAACCATGGAAAGCTGTGTAGGTATGTATATTTGCGTGTGTGGACGTGTGTATGTACATGTGTATGGGGGGGTTGGGCCATTTCTTTCGTCTGTTTCCTTGCGCTACCTCGCAACCGCAGGAGACAGCGACGAGGTATAAAAAAAAAAAAAAAAAAAAAAAAAAAATATATATATATATATATATATATATATATATATATATATATATATATATATATATATATATATATATATAAGGAACATTGTTGTCCCACGGAAGTCTATCATTTAATTTCCTATTAACCAAGGCCACTAAGATAACACCTGACGGTACTCGCCAAAAGCACATGCCCTTTGGAGATAGAAAGATGATTTTGGTGGTGGTGGAGGGAGGTATCAGTGTGGTGTCTAGAAACCGTGCCATTCGCGAGGTGCTCGAGACGGCTTCGTGCCAGTTCACAGATCTGCTTCGCTGTACTCGACCCTCGTTACCAAGACCAGAGCTCAGTCAGTCTCTCTCTCTCTCTCAGTCCAGTGCTGTGGACACGACTGGCACTCATTGGATGGACTAAGATGATGATGTCATAATCCTGTAAGGAAATGTGCTAGGTCCGTTTCCATGCTGTATGTTCGGATGCGTCGGCACGCAAGGTGTACGTAGTACTAATCCGTTGTGTGGGTCTGTCTGTATCTTCGGCTTATCTTGCGAGGTGTGGTGACCTGCTTCAGGTCATATCTGGAGACTTACGAAATGTAGAGACCACGTCCTCGCTTTTAGAAAATATCTTCACCTATTTAGAGACTTTTTTTCAATTATTTTTAAAGGCAAACGAGAAATAAAGACCCCTTTTTTTTGCCTCTGTTTAGAGGCTTTCTTTTGAGATCGAGAGACCGCGAGACCTCTCTTGGGCCTTAATTAAAGATTAGTATCATGAAATTAAGAGACTTCTGGACGAGTTTTATTTTTAACACTTTTCTTTCTCTCTTTCCCAGTGTTTTATATTTGTTCTTGTTTCTAATTTGGGCCTTTTTTTTTTTTTCTTGTCCACTTCAGGTCCAGTTCTGCACGTTTCTTTCTGTATTTTGAGCCAGTTTTAATTTTCTCTCGTCTCTCTTTTTCTTTCTCTATTTTGGGCTCGTGCTTTGATTTTCTCATCTTCTCTCTTCACTGGGTCATTGTCTCCTGTAATGAACTTTCCTCTCAGCACGTATATAGACCGGCTCCCTGTAGACTCCAGAGATAGTGGAGAACGCGTTCATAGGTGTGTGTAGGTGTGTGTGGGTGTGTAGATGTGGGTTTGTGTGTGTGCGTGTGTGTGTGTGTGTGTATGTATGTATGGAGCACATCTGCGAAGAGTCCCACTGTGTGGTCTTGTGGTTTATGGTTTACCAAGCCATTTTTTGCTACTCACCAGATTGCTGCCCTGAAAATCGCACGGGTGGGTGGAAGGTGGAAGGTGGGAGGGGTATTTTCACTCAAGGAGCGTAATTCTCACTCCCAGGAAATCTCTGTGGGTGATTTTTTCCCCATCTCTATCTTCTTTTTTTTTGTCACTCTTAGGGAACGGAGTGTTGATGGTCGTTCGTTTGCTCCCAAGGTGTGTGTGTGTGTGTGTGTGTGTGTGTGCAGAGGCAGAAGCTTGTTTACCTAGAGGCTGCCTTGGCGTGGGGGGGGGGGGGGGTGTAATTTGTGGATCATTGTGAAGGGGGCGAGAAGTTGATTCGGGGGAGTGATTTGAGTGTTCGGCTTTAGGACGGGACGGATAGAGAGAGAAATTGATAATAATGAGATATGCTGGGAGATACATAGACGACGGGAGAGAGAGAGAGAGAGAGAGAGAGAGAGAGAGAGAGAGAGAGAGAGAGAGAGAGAGAGAGAGACGGATGGACTGCTAGAAATGAATATGAGGCGATGGGGGAGGTGTTGGGTGGTGGGAAGATGTTCATCCTAGCGAGATCCTGGAGGGGGGAGACATGGGATTGTGGGGCGCGAGGCATTCATCCCAGCATGACAAAAAAGGGATACGATAGGATATGGGAAGACATACATCCCAGCGGGTTATAGAGATGATATGGGGGGGGGGGGGCGTTTGGAGGGGAGGGGAGGGGGATCTGGTCGGGGGATACGTCCCCAGAAGGCCATAGGAAGATCGTGCAATGTATTGAGAAATGCGCGTCACACAGCGCCCGGGTCAACTTGTTATCCTCTTCAGGTTAAAGAGGCCATGGCGGATCCTGGGGAGTGGGGGGAGGGGGGTAACCCCCTCCCCCATCCCCCACCCACCCACCCACCAGTCTTCCTTGTCTGTCTCGTTTCTTCACTTTGTCTTCCATTTTTTGTCTTTTTCGTTTTCTGTCTTCCTTTCATACCTGCCTCTGTTTTCTTTTTTTTCTTCTCCCCCTACATATGTTTGTCTTATTGTCTTCCTTCTCATTTTCGTCTTCCACCTTTTCCTGTTCGTTTTCTTCCGTTTCCCCTTCTTCCTTGTCTCTGTTTTCTTAATGGAAATAAACTGCAGGTAACGCCTTAAGCGCTTTATGTTGATGAAAACGAACTTGAGATCTTGTTAAGCAAGGTGTGTGTGGAGGTGACCATTCTGGTGGGAGGGGAGTGATCCCCGCGGGGGGGGGGGGGGGGGGGGGGGTTATATTTCACGTGTGGCTGGGTGGCGACGGGATTGGATGAAGGCAGCAAGTATGAATATGTACATGTGTATGTATGTATATGTCTGGGTA
Source organism: Panulirus ornatus (assembly GCF_036320965.1). Taxonomy (NCBI): domain Eukaryota; kingdom Metazoa; phylum Arthropoda; class Malacostraca; order Decapoda; family Palinuridae; genus Panulirus; species Panulirus ornatus. The sequence continues at coordinate 21,039,841 of NC_092230.1, read as the reverse complement.
TGTATATGTATGTGTACGGTGAAATGTATAGGTATGTATATGTGCGTTTGTGGGCGTTTATGTATATACATGTGTATGTGGGTGGGTTGGGCCATTCTTTCGTCTGTTTCCTTGCGCCACCTCGCTAACGCTTGAGACAGCGACTAAGTTTAAGATTTATATATATATATATATATATATATATATATATATATATATATATATATATATATATTTTTTTTTTTTTTTTTTTTTTTTTGTCGCTGTCTCCCGCGTTTGCGAGGTAGCGCAAGGAAACAGACGAAAGAAATGGCCCAACCCACCCCCATACACATGCCTTGATTCAATCCACTGACAGCACGTCAACCCCGGTATACCACATCGCTCCAATTCACTCTATTCTTTGCTCTCCTTTCACCCTCCTGCATGTTCAGGCCCCGATCACACAAAATCTTTTTCACTCCATCTTTCCACCTCCAATTTGGTCTCCCTCTTCTCCTCGTTCCCTCCACCTCCGACACATATATCCTCTTGGTCAATCTTTCCTCACTCATTCTCTCCATGTGACCAAACCATTTCAAAACACCCTCTTCTGCTCTCTCAACCACGCTCTTTTTATTTCCACACATCTCTCTTACCCTTACGTTACTTACTCGATCAAACCACCTCACACCACACATTGTCCTCAAACATCTCATTTCCAGCACATCCATCCTCCTGCGCACAACTCTAGCCATAGTCCACGCCTCGCAACCATACAACATTGTTGGAACCACTATTCCTTCAAACATACCCATTTTTGCTTTCCGAGATAATGTTCTTGACTTCCACACATTCTTCAAGGCTCCCAGAATTTTCGCCCCCTCCCCCACCCTATGATCCACTTCCGCTTCCATGGTTCCATCCGCTGCCAGATCCACTCCCAGATATCTAAAACACTTCACTTCCTCCAGTTTTTCTCCATTCAAACTCACCTCCCAATTGAATTGATCCTCAACCCTACTGTACCTAATAACCTTGCTCTTATTCACATTTACTCTTAAATTTCTTCTTTCACACACTTTACCAAACTCAGTCACCAGCTTCTGCAGTTTCTCACATGAATCAGCCACCAGCGCTGTATCATCAGCGAACAACAACTGACTCACTTCCCAAGCTCTCTCATCCCCAACAGACTTCATACTTGCCCCTCTTTCCAAAACTCTTGCATTCACCTCCCTAACAACCCCATCCATAAACAAATTAAACAACCATGGAGACATCACACACCCCTGCCGCAAACCTACATTCACTGAGAACCAATTACTTTCCTCTCTTCCTACACGTACACATGCCTTACATCCTCGATAAAAACTTTTCACTGCTTCTAACAACTTGCCTCCCACACCATATATTCTTAATACCTTCCACAGAGCATCTCTATCAACTCTATCATATGCCTTCTCCAGATCCATAAATGCTACATACAAATCCATTTGCTTTTCTAAGTATTTCTCACATACATTCTTCAAAGCAAGCACCTGATCCACACATCCTCTACCACTTCTGAAACCACACTGCTCTTCCCCAATCTGATGCTCTGTACATGCCTTCACCCTCTCAATCAATACCCTCCCATATAATTTGCCAGGAATACTCAACAGCCTTATACCTCTGTAATTTGAGCACTCAGTCTTATCCCCTTTGCCTTTGTACAATGGCACTTTGCACGCATTCCGCCAATCCTCAGTCACCATAATCATGAGTCATACATACATTAAATAACCTTACCAACCAGTCAATAATACAGTCACCCCCTTTTTTAATAAATTCCACTGCAATACCATCCAAACCTGCTGCCTTGCCGGCTTTCATCTTCCGCAAAGCTTTTACTACCTCTTCTCTCTTTACCAACTCATTTTCCCTAACCCTCGCACTTTGCACACCACCTCGAGCAAAACACCCTATATCTGCCACTCTATCATCAAACACATTCAACAAACCTTCAAAATACTCACTCCATCTCCTTCTCACATCACCACTACTTGTTATCACCTCCCCATTTGCGCCCTTCACTGAAGTTCCCATTTGCTCCCTTGTCTTACGCACTTTATTTACCTCCTTCCAGAACATCTTTTTATTCTCCCTAAAATTTAATGATACTCTCTCACCCCAACTCTCATTTGCCCTTTTTTTCACCTCTTGCACCTTTCTCTTGACCTCCTGTCTCTTTCTTTTATACGTCTCCCACTCAATATCATTTTTTCCCAGCAAAAATCGTCCAAATGCCTCTCTCTTCTCTTTCACTAATACTCTTACTTCTTCATCCCACCACTCACTACCCTTTCTAATCAACCCACCTCCCACTCTTCTCATGCCACAAGCATCTTTTGCGCAATCCATCACTGATTCCCTAAATACATCCCATTCCTCCCCCACTCCCCTTACTTCCATTGTTCTCACCTTTTTCCATTCTGTACTCAGTCTCTCCTGGTACTTCCTCACACAAGTCTCCTTCCCAAGCTCACTTACTCTCACCACCCTCTTCACCCCAAAATTCACTCTTCTTTTCTGAAAACCCATACAAATCTTCACCTTAGCCTCCACAAGATAATGATCAGACATCCCTCCAGTTGCACCTCTCAGCACATTAACATCCAAAAGTCTCTCTTTCGCGCGCCTGTCAATTAACACGTAATCCAATAACGCTCTCTGGCCATCTCTCCTACTTACATAAGTATACTTATGTATATCTCGCTTTTTAAACCAGGTATTCCCAATCATATATATATATATATATATATATATATATATATATATATATATATATGTGTGTGTGTGTGTGTGTGTGTGTCTCCCTGCAGAAATCAAGCGTTACCATCTTAACCCCAGCTATGCACTACATGCACACGCACACACCATTCATTTCCCCACACTACAGACATCAACACACAGAGGCCGTCGGCGTGCTAGATGCCCTCAGAACATTCACTGGACACGGAAGGGAATCCCTCAGTATCCTTTGCAGTTAATTCATCCGCTTATCTCTGAATGACGCCTCACATGCCTGGTGACCGGGCACTCGCAGAGATGATCCTTAACACATCTACGAGCTACACTAAACGGTACATTGATAACAGTTATTGGCACCTTAGCAACTACAACCATTCAGCACTACGAAATCATATATTATTTTTTCTTTTATTTATTATACTTAGTCGCTGTCTTCCGCGTTTACGTGGTAGCGCAAAGAAACAGACGAAAGAATGGCCCAACCCACCCACATACACATGTATATACATAAACGCCCGCACACGCACGTATACATACCTGTACATTTCAACGTATATATACATACACAGACATATACATATATACACATGTACATATTCTTACCTGCTGCCTTCATCCATTCATATATCTTTCTTTCTTTCATACTATTCGCCATTTCCCGCATTAGCGAGGTAGCGTTAAGAACAGAGGGCTGGGCCTTTAAGGAAATATCCTCACCTGGCCCCCTTCTCTGTTCCTTCTTTTGGAAAATTAAAAAAATGAGAGGGGAGGATTTCCAGCCCCCCACTCCCTTCCCTTTTAGTCGCCTTCCACGACATGCAGGGAATACGTAGGAAGTATTCTTTCTCCCCTATCCCCTATATATCTATATATATATATATATATATATATATATATATATATATATATATATATATATATATATATATCTTTTTTCTTTTCTTTTAAACTATTCGCCATTTCCCGCGTTAGCGAGGTAGCGTTAAGAACAGAGGACTGGGCCTTAGTGGAATATCCACACCTGGCCCCCCTCTGTTCCTTCTTTTGGAAAAGAAAAAAAAAAAAAAAAACTAGGGTGTGTGAAGTGTCTAGGGTAAACCATGTAAGGTTTTGTGGAGCCAGGTCAATTGGGAGGCTATATATATATATATATTAGGTACAGTAGGGGTGAGGGTCAAGTCAATTGGGAGGTGAGTTTGAATGGAGAAAAACTGGAGGAAGTGAAGTGTTTTAGATATCTGGGAGTGGATCTGTCAGCGGATGGAACCATGGAAGCGGAAGTGGATCATAGGGTGGGGGAGGGGGCGAAAATTTTGGGAGCCTTGAAAAATGTGTGGAAGTCGAGAACATTATCTCGGAAAGCAAAAATGGGTATGTTTGAGGGAATAGTGGTTCCAACAATGTTGTATGGTTGCGAGGCGTGGGCTATGGATAGAGATGTGCGCAGGAGGATGGATGTGCTGGAAATGAGATGTTTGAGGACAATGTGTGGTGTGAGGTGGTTTGATCGAGTAAGTAACGTAAGGGTAAGAGAGATGTGTGGAAATAAAAAGAGCGTGGTTGAGAGAGCAGAAGAGGGTGTTTTGAAATGGTTTGGGCACATGGAGAGAATGAGTGAGGAGAGATTGACCAAGAGGATATATGTGTCGGAGGTGGAGGGAACGAGGAGAAGAGGGAGACCAAATTGGAGGTGGAAAGATGGAGTGAAAAAGATTTTGTGTGATCGGGGCCTGAACATGCAGGAGGGTGAAAGGAGGGCAAGAAATAGAGTGAATTGGAGTCATGTGGTATACAGGGGTTGACGTGCTGTCAGTGGATTGAAGCAAGGCATGTGAAGCGTCTGGGGTAAACCATGGAAAGCTGTGTAGGTATGTATATTTGCGTGTGTGGACGTGTGTATGTACATGTGTATGGGGGGGGGGGGGGGTTGGGCCATTTCTTTCGTCTGTTTCCTTGCGCTACCTCGCAAACGCGGGAGACAGCGACAAAGTATTAAAAAAAAAAAAAAAAAAAAAATATATATATATATATATATATATATATATATATATATATATATGATAGAGTTGATAGAGATGCTCTGTGGAAGGTATTAAGAATATATGGTGTGGGAGGAAAGTTGTTAGAAGCAGTGAAAAGTTTTTATCTAGGATGTAAGGCATATGTACGTGTAGGAAGAGAGGAAAGTGATTGGTTCTCAGTGAATGTAGGTTTGCGGCAGGGGTGTGTGATGTCTCCATGGTTGTTTAATTTGTTTATGGATGGGGTTGTTAGGGAGGTAAATGCAAGAGTCCTGGAAAGAGGGGCAAGTATGAAGTCTGTTGGGGATGAGAGAGCTTGGGAAGTGAGTCAGTTGTTGTTCGCTGATGATACAGCGCTGGTGGCTGATTCATGTGAGAAACTGCAGAAGCTGGTGACTGAGTTTGGTAAAGTGTGTGGAAGAAGAAAGTTAAGAGTAAATGTGAATAAGAGCAAGGTTATTAGGTACAGTAGGGTTGAGGGTCAAGTCAATTGGGAGGTGAGTTTGAATGGAGAAAAACTGGAGGAAGTGAAGTGTTTTAGATATCTGGGAGTGGATCTGGCAGCGGATGGAACCATGGAAGCGGAAGTGGATCATAGGGTGGGTGAGGGGGCGAAAATTCTGGGGGCCTTGAAGAGTGTGTGGAAGTCGAGAACATTATCTCGGAAAGCAAAAATGGGTATGTTTGAAGGAATAGTGGTTCCAACAATGATGTATGGTTGCGAGGCGTGGGCTATGGATAGAGTTGTGCGCAGGAGGATGGATGTGCTGGAAATGAGATGTTTGAGGACAATGTGTGGTGTGAGGTGGTTTGATCGAGTGAGTAACGTAAGGGTAAGAGAGATGTGTGGAAATAGAAAGAGCGTGGTTGAGAGAGCAGAAGAGGGTGTTTTGAAGTGGTTTGGGCACATGGAGAGGATGAGTGAGGAAAGATTGACCAAGAGGATATATGTGTCGGAGGTGGAGGGAGCAAGGAGAAGAGCGAGACCAAATTGGAGGTGGAAAGATGGAGTGAAAAAGATTTTGTGTGATCGGGGCCTGAACATGCAGGAGGGTGAAAGGAGGGCAAGGAATAGAGTGAATTGGAGCGATGTGGTATACCGGGGTTGACGTGCTGTCAGTGGATTGAATCAAGGCATGTGAAGCGTCTGGGGTAAACCATGGAAAGCTGTGTAGGTATGTATATTTGCGTGTGTGGACGTATGTTTATACATGTGTATGGGGGGGGGGGTTGGGCCATTTCTTTCGTCTGTTTCCTTGCGCTACCTCGCAAACGCGGGAGACAGCGACAAAGTATAAAAAAAAAATATATATATATATATATATATATATATATATATATATATATATATATATATTTACTGATAGTCTCTCACCCCAACTCTCATTTGCCCTTTTTTTCACCTCTTGCACCTTTCTCTTGACCTCCTGTCTCTTTCTTTTATACTTCTCCCACTCAATTGCATTTTTTCCCTGCAAAAATCGTCCAAATGCCTCTCTCTTCTCTTTCACTAATACTCTTACTTCTTCATCCCACCACTCACTACCCTTTCTAAACAGCCCACCTCCCACTCTTCTCATGCCACAAGCATCTTTTGCGCAATCCATCACTGATTCCCTAAATACATCCCATTCCTCCCCCACTCCCCTTACTTCCATTGTTCTCACCTTTTTCCATTCTGTACACAGTCTCTCCTGGTACTTCCCCACACAGGTCTCCTTCCCAAGCTCACTTACTCTCAGTAAATTTTAGGGAGAATAAAAAGATGTTCTGGAAGGAGGTAAATAGGGTGCGTAAGACAAGGGAGCAAATGGGAACTTCAGTGAAGGGCGTAAATGGGGAGGTGATAACAAGTAGTGGTGATGTGAGAAGGAGATGGAATGAGTATTTTGAAGGTTTGTTGAATGTGTCTGATGACAGAGTGGCAGATATAGGGTGTTTTGGTCGAGGTGGTGTGCAAAGTGAGAGGGTTGGGGAAAATGATTTGGTAAACAGAGAAGAGGTAGTAAAAGCTTTGCGGAAGATGAAAGCCGGCAAGGCAGCAGGTTTGGATGGCATTGCAGTGGAATTTATTAAAAAAGGGGGTGACTGTATTGTTGACTGGTTGGTAAGGTTATTTAATGTATGTATGACTCATGGTGAGGTGCATGAGGATTGGCGGAATGCGTGCATAGTGCCATTGTACAAAGGCAAAGGGGATAAGAGTGAGTGCTCAAATTACAGAGGTATAAGTTTGTTGAGTATTCCTGGTAAATTATATGGGAGGGTATTGATTGAGAGGGTGAAGGCATGTACAGAGCATCAGATTGGGGAAGAGCAGTGCGGTTTCAGAAGTGGTAGAGGATGTGTGGATCAGGTGTTTGCTTTGAAGAATGTATGTGAGAAATACTTAGAAAAGCAAATGGATTTGTATGTAGCATTTATGGATCTGGAGAAGGCATATGATAGAGTTGATAGAGATGCTCTGTGGAAGGTATTAAGAATATATGGTGTGGGAGGCAAGTTGTTAGAAGCAGTGAAAAGTTTTTATCGAGGATGTAAGGCATGTGTACGTGTAGGAAGAGAGGAAAGTGATTGGTTCTCAGTGAATGTAGGTTTGCGGCAGGGGTGTGTGATGTCTCCATGGTTGTTTAATTTGTTTATGGATGGGGTTGTTAGGGAGGTAAATGCAAGAGTCCTGGAAAGAGGGGCAAGTATGAAGTCTGTTGGGGATGAGAGAGCTTGGGAAGTGAGTCAGTTGTTGTTCGCTGATGATACAGCGCTGGTGGCTGATTCATGTGAGAAACTGCAGAAGCTGGTGACTGAGTTTGGTAAAGTGTGTGAAAGAAGAAAGTTAAGAGTAAATGTGAATAAGAGCAAGGTTATTAGGTACAGTAGGGTTGAGGGTCAAGTCAATTGGGAGGTGAGTTTGAATGGAGAAAAACTGGAGGAAGTGAAGTGTTTTAGATATCTGGGAGTGGATCTGTCAGCGGATGGAACCATGGAAGCGGAAGTGGATCATAGGGTGGGGGAGGGGGCGAAAATTTTGGGAGCCTTGAAAAATGTGTGGAAGTCGAGAACATTATCTCGGAAAGCAAAAATGGGTATGTTTGAAGGAATAGTGGTTCCAACAATGTTGTATGGTTGCGAGGCGTGGGCTATGGATAGAGTTGTGCGCAGGAGGGTGGATGTGCTGGAAATGAGATGTTTGAGGACAATGTGTGGTGTGAGGTGGTTTGATCGAGTAAGTAACGTAAGGGTAAGAGAGATGTGTGGAAATAAAAAGAGCGTGGTTGAGAGAGCAGAAGAGGGTGTTTTGAAGTGGTTTGGGCACATGGAGAGAATGAGTGAGGAAAGATTGACCAAGAGGATATATATGTCGGAGGTGGAGGGAACGAGGAGAAGAGGGAGACCAAATTGGAGGTGGAGAGATGGAGTGAAAAAGATTTTGTGTGATCGGGGCCTGAACATGCAGGAGGGTGAAAGGAGGGCAAGGAATAGAGTGAATTGGAGCGATGTGGTATACAGGGGTTGACGTGCTGTCAGTGGATTGAATCAAGGCATGTGAAGCGTCTGGGGTAAACCATGGAAAGCTGTGTAGGTATGTATATTTGCGTGTGTGGACGTGTGTATGTACGTGTGTATGGGGGTTGGGCCATTTCTTTCGTCTGTTTCCTTGCGCTACCTCGCAAACGCGGGAGACAGCGACAAAGTATAAAAAAAAAAAAAAAAAAAAAAAAAAAATATATATATATATGTTATCCCTGGGGATAGGGGAGAAAGAATACTTCCCACGTATTCCCTGCGTGTCGTAGAAGGCGACTAAAAGGGAAGGGAGCGGGGGGCTGGAAATCCTCCCCTCTCATTTTTCTTTTTTTTTTTTTTCCAAAAGAAGTAACAGAGAAGTGGGTCAGGTGAGAATATTCCCTCAAAGGCCCAGTCCTCTGTTCTTAACGCTACCTCGCTATCGCGGGAAATGGCGAATAGTATGAAAGAAAGAAAGAAAGATATATATATATATATATATATATATATATATATATATATATATATATATATATATATATATATATATATATATGTGTGTGTGAAGCGTCTGGGGTAAACCATGGAAAGCTGTGTAGGTATGTATATTTGCGTGTGTGGACGTATGTTTATACATGTGTATGGGGGGGGTTGGGCCATTTCTTTCGTCTGTTTCCTTGCGCTACCTCGCAAACGCGGGAGACAGCGACAAAGTATAAAAAAAAAAAAAATATATATATATATATATATATATATATATATATATATATATATATATATATATATATATACATATATATATATATATATATATATATATATATATATATATATATATATATATATATATATATATATATATACTTAATAAGGTAGCGTTAAGAACAGAGGACTGGGCCTTTGAGGGAATATCCTCACTTGGCTCCCTTCTCTGTTCCTATTTTGGAAAATTAAAAAATGAGAGGGGAGGGTTACCAGCCTCCTGTTCCTACACACACACACACACACACACATATATATATATATATATATATATATATATATATATATATATATATATATATATATATATATATATATACACTTTTTCCATACTTGTTCGCTGTTTCCCGTGTTCGCAAGGTAGCACCAGAAATAGATGAAGAAAAGGCCTCTTTTGCTCATATCCATTCTCTAGCTTTCACATGTAATACATCAAAACCACAGTACCCAGGCCCTACAGATATTTCAGTGATTTTCTCTGATAGCTTCATATGCCCTAGGTCAGTCTGACAGGAGATTGTCCTTTATATACCACATCAATTCAATGTGTCCCTTGCAAACCTTACACCCTCTTGCACATTCAGGCCCTGAGCACTCAAAACATTTTTTACCCTAGCCTTCTATCCCCAATTTAGTCTAACTGCTACTCTTTGTTCCCTCAACCTCTGATGCAAACACCCTCTTTCTCAACCTCTCCTCACCCATCCTTTCCATATGTCCAAACCATTTCACTACACCCTCTTCAGCTTTCTTAACCATTCTCTTCCCAATGCCTTTAATTCTTTTCCTCAATCAACCCTCCTCACACCACATATTGTCCTCAGGAATTTCAGTTCAAACACATTCATCCACTCCTCTACTTTCTTGTGTAAAGCCCACACCTTGCATCCATACAACTTTTAGAAAATTAAAAATACAAGGAGTGGAGAGTTTCCAGCCCCATCTCTTCAGTCATTTTATTGCATTCATCCACCACTCCTCTGCTATAAAAGTATTTCTTTACATATATATATATATATATATATATATATATATATATATATATATATATATATATATATATATATATATATGGTACAGTTCCACTTCAAGGAAGTTAGATGAATTCATATATACATTGATGAAAGACATTGTGCCTTGTATTTACTATGATATTTTAAAGGTTAAGTAACCTTGTGTATTCCAGTTAACATAACACATCAGGTAAAGCCTTGGCTGCTACGTGAAGCTAGGTGAAGTGTTCCTAGTTTCTATTCATTTCGAGAAGTGCTCTATACGATAAGTATGTAGATATAGATGAATGTCTTCAAATTATGTAGATGGATGTTTACAAATTGAGTAGATGAATGGTTACAAATTAAGTCGATGGATAGTTACAAATTATGTAGATGGATGTATTCAAATTATGTAGATGGATGTATTCAGATTAATAAACATAGGATGTTTGGATGGTTTGTTCATATATATTTTCTTCTGTCTTTCACAGGTAAGATGATGACCTAAGTTGGACCAGCGAGGCTGAGGCATTATGTAAGTACTTCTATGTGTCTGGAGAGACGCTGGAGATGGGACGAGGTTAAAGGAGGTCACAGGAATTAGGCCATAGAGGGTTCTGTATGGCCCAGGTCAATTACGTTGACCGTAATTGGGAGTAGTGAGGTCAAATAGTCAAGTGAATAGATTTAAGTCATGATAGATGAGTGGAGTGGAGTGGGTATGGTCCGACGAAATCATTAATATTCGCATATCAAGTTACCTGACGTATACCTTGAAATGGTTGCAGAAGTCCTCTGCCCCAACATCTAGGTCTGAGACCTTACCTTACCTTACGTATTCCTTACGATGGTGTCGGAGGTCTTCTACCCCCACAGCTGGGTCTGAGACCTTACCTTACCTTACGTATACCTTACGATGGTGTCGGAGGTCTTTTACCCCCACAGCTGGGTTTGAGACCTTACCTTACCTCACGTATACCGTACCATGGTGTCGAAGGTTTTCTACCCCTACACCACGGCATAGGACCTTACCATACGTGACGCATGCCTTACGATGATTTCGAAGTTTTTTTTTTTTTTTTCCTTTGTCCATGTAGCTCTTGTCTGTTACTGAGCTGCTGTGCTGTTCCCTTGCTCACTCAGGGGCGTAGAAGCCCGTGACCGGAGATCCACGTTTAGTTTTTGTCGTTGGCAGCTGCTTATTTATTGTGCAAGCTATGTTTATCACGTTAGCGGCAGCACAAATGGATTACACAGGTCGCCCGGGGTCTCTGCCAGACCCCAGTGGCCAGGTAACTATAACATTAGATGTTACACAAAGTTGGCTCATTGCATTAGCTTGTCGCCTTTTCATGTGGTAATCTCGTTTACGAGATGTGGAAAGTGAATCCATTCTCAAATTTTTCGTACCTTGCCATTCAACAGTAAGGTGTTGTTCCATTTTTTTTTTTTTTACGGACTTTGTGTAGATCAGAGGATCGCTTTTCTCACAGTATTAAGACACTGTGTTCTAGTGTGTGCCTTAATCTGTGATCACACGCTCTGTATTTCATATGTTTAACGTAATATAACAAGGCCAAAGCGCCAGTTGTTCCTATATGTCTTAAGTTTTAATATGGCAGTGACGACATTCGTGTAGTCTGCCGATCCCGGTACCCTCTCCATGTACATGTTTTACTCCCTGGATTCTAAGGCTCTCTTACGATTAGTGAACCAGTCATGACCTTCCAGTTCTGTAATGCCTCAACGGTGTATTTTCAGCCAAATGGCGGCCTATATTCAACAAACCGTTCATTATTTCTTGATTTATTTACTTAATACATTTTGCTGTGGTGGAAAAGTGGGCCTGTTAGTGTCCGTCTTATGTCTTCTGCTTGCTCCAGCAGGGTACATCAGCGAAGTCTTGCATCATGACAGGTGTTCCAGCTCATGTTTGGCATTGCCAGTATTGTACTGAGCTTCGTCTTGTATCAGTTTCAAGCGAGGGTTAAAGACCGTCCACCTCATCACGACGCTCCGCGAGGCCCTGTGTGAGAGGGAATCCATAACAGTTTGACTGGAATCCCATTAACCAGTAATGCCGGCACATCTGGCTTCAGGGACAAGCATGTTACACCCGGGGCTCAGGGATGTTCAGTACAAGTAGCGAGGATAGGAGTGTGGGGGGGGAAATAATCGAACTGTCTGTCGCTTCAGTTTCTACCAGATCAAGTGGGGTGATTACGGCGAGCAGTCCCTCATGTGGTGGACGCCCGTTTGTTTACTCCAGCACTCCTTCCTGCTCGAGCACCATCGTACACTGGCAGAGATGAGAGAGCCGGCCGTTCACATGGTCCCTGCTGTGTCGTCTCTGTTTTGAGACTATGTGTGTGTGTGTGCGCGTGTGTTCAAGAGCACCGGACTGTGCCTACATAGCCTCTTCGCCCGGTCTGTTGTGGCACGATCTGCTGAGGTACTTAAGAACATAAGAAGTGAGGACACTGCAAGAGGCCTATTGGCCCGTGCTAGGCAGGTCCATTGTCTGTCCACCCTACCTACCACCAACCGCCTGAACCCATAAACACATCGTCCAACCTTTGTTTAAAGCTACCTAAAGACCCACGTAGCTTCCACTACTGTACTTGGCAGCTGGTTCCATAAATCTACTACCCTATTCCCCAACCAATATTTACACACATCCGACTTGAATGTATTTTTTCCTAATTTAAATCCATTATTTCTTGTCCTATCCGGTGGCGCCATTGTAAGAACTTTATTCATGTTACCTTTCTTAAGGCCCTTCACAAATTTAAAGACTTCAGTCATATCCCCTCTCGCCCTCCTCCTCTTAAGTGAGGGTAAATTCAGTATTTTTAACCTTTCTTCATAAAATGACAACCCTGTCCCCCCGCACGCGCGCGAGGAAGCGCTAGGAGAAGACAACAAAGGCCACATTCGTTCACACTCAGTCTCTAGCTGTCATGTATAATGCACCGAAACCACAGCTACCTTTCCACATCCAGGCCCCACAAAACTTTCCAAGGTGTACCCCAGACGCTTCACATGCCCTGGTTCAATCCATTGACAGCACGTCGGCCCCGGTATGCCACATCGTTCCAATTCACTCTATTCCTTGCACGCCTTTCACCCTCCTGCATGTTCACGCCCCGGTCGCTCAAAATCTTTTTCATTCCTTCAAACCACCTCCAATTTGGTCTCACACTTTTCGTTCCCTCCACCTTTGACACATATACCCTCTTTGTCAATATTTCCTCCGTCATTCTCTCCATGTGACCAAACCATTTCAATACACCCTCTTCTGCTCTCTCAACCACACTTTCTTTTTATTACCACACATCTCTCTTACCCTTTCATTACTCACTCGATCAAACCACCTCACATTGCACATTGTCCTCAGACATCTCATTTCCAACATGTCCACCCTCCTCCGCACAACCCTATCTATAGCCCACGCCTCGCAACCATATAACATTATTGGAACCACTATTTCTTCAAACATACCCTCGGAGAAAATGAAACACGATAAGTTCCCATGTACACTTTCGTGTAATAATCACATCATCAGGGGAGATGCAATAAGTCAGCTGATATACAACCAAGAGACGTTGCTAGGATCCCATTTGGTAAACAAGTGAATGTCCAAAACAGACAACGAGCGTATCTTAGATTTATGAGGACAAGAAGGGGAATTGTATACAAATTTCATCAACAATAAAGCTATCCAATTTGTATAGACCTTCACTTATGTTAAGGTTATAATTCTTTGTGTATTTAATGATAGAAGATTCAATGATATTTCTTGTGGTACTGTGGTACTGAGATGGCATTACTCCAGTCAGTACAATGATCTTAGTTTTTAACGTGATTAAACAAAGCATTTTATTCTTGTTCTGTTCTTATACTATATTTATCTTGCTTAAGTCTAATAGAAAGATCCTTTCCTCTCTTCTCAACATAAAACTTATCACCATTTCTACATGGCTTTTTATAGATTCACCCATGAGAATTTTCTGGTGAGTTCCTGATTAAGATACTCTTTATGGTATCATTGTTGCTGAAGGCAACATTTACATTAAAAGATTTAAGCAACATGGGAAGTAAAGTAAAATTATTCTTGGTGTCTGTAGGAGGTTTGGGTTCTTTGCTAACTTAAGGGATTTATCAATGAAAGATCTAGGGTACTTTAACTTAGATCCAGTTGAATATATCTTCTTAAACTCATTATCAATAAACTCTGGACTGCAAAAATACGTCATGTGACTCTGGCCGCCTCTAAGGCGCCTCCTCCGTCAGTAGAAGTCCCATATGTAACGAGACTCCTGACGTTTCATCTTCCTGGCAGGTCTCCTTGTGGTACGTCATCTCCGACGTCCGCCATCACCAGCACCGAGGCTCCTGTGCCGAGGCCATTTCATATTTCACAATCTGCCTCAGCTGACCTCTCCCCCTCCCACTATAATCCTGCACCTGCAGTAGCTCATTAACCTTGGACCACTTCACCTCATGTACCTTAACCACTAAAGCTCCTCCTTGTTGTTGTTGTTATAAAACTTGTGTTCCTCTCGGTTACAACCCTCAGTAAACCACGAGGAAGAACTGGCTATAACCCTGAATTGAAATCAAGATATTCATACCTTCCCTTCCCTCGCTTCCTTGATTCCGCTCTCTCTCTTTTCTTGGCCTTGCACCACATCTTCTGCACCTCGCCTCTTCGCCTGTTACCCCTCTGCTGAGCCATCGTTTCCTCGAGGTACACATTACCCAGTGCTCGGATGTAATGTACGCAGTTCCTTTACTTTTTTCCTCGGGGTGTGTGATGTACGTCGTTCCTTTAGGTTTTTGTTGTTTTATTCACATTATGAGAGAGAGGCAGGCAGGCAGGTTGAAAGCAGCCTCAGAAGCACTATTGTCAGCCCAGACCAATGAAATATTTAATCCTGGGATTCGCTTAACCAGCGCCTGACGAAGAGCTCCCCGTGTTTACTGAGCAATCTAATGACTTGACCGGCAGTCTGCAGGGTCCGCAGTGGCGCTGCAGTTGACGACGGTGGTGGTGGTGGGGTGAAGAAGTTGACGACGGTGGTGGTGGTGGGGTGAAGAAGTTGACGACGGTGGTGGTGGTGGGGTGAAGGAATCAAAGTTAGTGGGGTGGAGGAGTTGATGGTGGTGGGTTGAAGGTGGTAAAAGTGGTGGGGTGAAGTTGATGATGGAGTTGGGTGAAGGAGTTGATGGTGGTGGATTGAAGGTGGTAAAAGTGGTGGGGTGAAGGTGATGATGGAGGTGGGATGAAGGAGTTGATGGAGGTGGGGTGAAGAAATTGAAGTTTGGTTGGATGAAGGAGTTGATGGTGGTGGATTCAGGAGTTGCATAGAGTTACATAGAAACACAGACCCCCAAGGTCCAAGCGAGATGGTTCAGTCTTAACACTACTTCAAGAAAAAAATGCAGTCTCCTTAAAAGCAGTAGGAGAATATGATAACAAAGCAGAGGCTCTCGCTCCACCTTCCACTCCCTCCTGCAAGACGCCGGATGGAAAATAGGTTGAACGCCTTGCATAATTAACGTTCCTGAAGGAAATATTTCGTTGGAAAGTCGTAAGGTAGAATGAACATCAATATGTTATGTATCCCATCATCAACGACATGATTCCCTTCACTTTTTGTTAGAAAGACGTTAGTAAGGAAAGAACTTGAGTTCCAGACACTCGACTTACCATGTCTGTATTATTCCTGATGTTGAAGAATGAAACGAGAGTTCGTACTGCTGTCTCAAAGCAGATGACATTGGTGAATCAGTCAGTGTTGGTATGTTGCGGCAACATGGCCAGGGAGAGATCGATGGCTGAGAAGGTAGCATAATATACCAATGTTATGATTGATTAAGTGAATTGTTGAGTACTGGAGAGTGGCAAGTGATGATCAAGACTTGATTTTTGAGAGGCTAAGGGTGTTGCTCTGAACAGCATTTTCTGGGAGCTTACGCCACGCATCAGTAATGTCATACGGTCTAGTTTAACTCCATGATTTTAACGTTTTAGAGCATTTTCTCTCATTAGTAATGCTGGTGCTGCTGTGAAGATATTTTCAATGTCGACTTGTTGAATCTTTTAGATAGATATTATAAGTTATTTTATTAATTTGCCTTGGAGACGCCTCGTGTGTAGGGAAAAAACCTTTAATTCTCTCAGTCTGTCCTCATATGGTTTGTTACGCAAAGAAGGAATCCATTTAGGTGCTCTTCGCTGCACTGCTTCCAGTTTAAGAATATTATTCCTTAAGTGGGGCCCCAAAACTGCGCTGCATTTTCTAGGTCGGGTGTAGTGGGAATATCCTATCCTTGCTTTTGTATGAAAAGATTATGTTGATAAATCCTAACATCCTATTTGCTTTCTTGGCAGCTTCATTATAATGCTGGGAGAATTTGAAGTTGTTGGAGTCAATGACCCATAGATTCCTCGTCAACTTAGATTTTTTTTTTTTTTTTTTTTTGTGTGTGTGTGTGTGTGTGTAGGGGGGAGGGGGGGCGCGTAACAGTTGTCATTTATTGACGTTGAATGGCATTTACCATTCAGCGATTTTATTTCGATCCTATTGTAATCTTAGCTTTATCTTAGCCGAATTGATGGTAAAGGAGTTGACGTTGTTGGGTTGAGAGAGTTGACTTAGGTGGGTTGAGGTCGTTGTTAATGGTTGATTCAAGTAGTTGATGGTGTTTGGTTGAGGTGGACGATGGTGGTGGGTTGAATTGGTTGACAGTGGTGGATTGATGTGGTGTACTGTGGTGGCTTCAGTTATTCGACGAATGGAGGGTTGAGGGGATGACGGTGGTGAGTTGCAGTGGCTGAGGTGGTGGGTTGAAGAGCTTTGCGTTGGTGGGATGAAGGAGTTGATTTCGGCGGGTTGAAGGAGTTGACGATGGTGGGGTCGGGTATTGGACAGTTTTGGGTTGAAGAATGGTAGGATGGATCCTGCAAACCTTTTAAGACAAAAGAGGAAAATCCCCCAGTCATGATAGTCTTCAAGGCGCTAATGCTGTCGCGAATACAGTAATGCTGTGTATGCTGACATCACCCTGAAAAGCGTGAGATATTGTAGAATAAGAGAGGAACTGACTTAGCTGGGAACGGCTGAAATCACTGAGGCTGTATTTATAAGATGTTTACAAAGTGAGGCAGAGCAACAAGGATGTGTGGGGGGGGGTTACTTGGGTCAGCAGGCCGCGGTCTCCAGCAGCTCGGGGTCTACCAACGCCTCCACCCAGCTGCCTGGGCCCAGCTCGACCCGAGCTGTTGGGGGGAGGGGGACAGAAAACCCCGAAGAGTTCCCCAATGGTTGAATTGGCTCGCTGTGGTGGATTGAGATGGTTGGCCGGTGGTGGATTAAAGTGACTTGCTCTGGTTGGCGGAGATGGCTTAAAGGTTAAAGTACTTGACGGGTGGTAAAGTGGGTTGCGGAGAGTGCGGCTGAAGTTAGAGGGAAGTCCTCGTGAAGTTAGAGAAGTTAGTGAAGGTAGAGAAAAGTGTAAGAGGAATTATAAGGGAGAGTGAGATGAATTAGAAAGGAGAGCAGATGAAGTTAGATTACCTACCTACCTACCGTACCTACCTACCTACCTACGAATATTTACGGTGGGATATTTGCCGAAATGGCTGGACTTTCTCGTGCAGGAGAGGTTACAGGTCATTGCAAGAGAAGCAAGAGGAGAAGTTGCTTAAAAAGTGCATGGAAAAAGTTAGTTCGAGTAGCGTTTATAGGAATTCAGAGTAAGAGCAGAAGTAAGGTTCGATCACTTGGGAATTTAGTATATAGTGCATGGAAACGCGCTATGGGGGAACCAATAAAAGACAAAAGTAAGCTAACTAGAGATAGTGAAGGAAATACAAATAATGAAGGCTTAAAGAAATGGAAAAAGGATGGAAAGACGGTACTCTATTTACACGAGAATGCACACAGAGAGAGAGAGAGAGAGAGAGAGAGAGAGAGAGAGAGAGAGAGAGAGAGAGAGAGAGAGAGAGAGAGATGCCTGGGGAAGAATCTCCTGGGGATGGGAATAAAGCCCATGAGGAGAAGAAACAGATTAAACTTCTCAGCAGTTTTTCAGGGCTGCCGCCCAGCCTCGTCTTATTGGATAGATTACTGGCAGCCGCGGAACTTATCCCTCCCCCCCCCTCACCACACACACACACACACACACACACACACACACACACTCTCCCCCGCCTTGAGTACGACATCTTGAGCCCTCGAGTATGATGACTGGAAATCTTGAGGACGGTGAGTGCGATGACTGGAAGTTCTGAGGACGATGAGTACGATGACTGGAAGTCTTGAGGACGATGAATACGATAACTGGAAGTCTTGAGGACGATGAGTACGATAACTGGAAGTCTAGAGGACGATGAGTACGATAACTGGAAGTCTAGAGGACGATGAGTACGATAACTGGAAGTCTTGAGGACGATGAATACGATAACTGGAAGTCTTGAGGACGATGAATACGATAACTGGAAGTCTTGAGGACGATGAGTACGATAACTGGAAGTCTAGAGGACGATGAGTACGATAACTGGAAGTCTTGAGGACGATGAGTACGATAACTGGAAGTCTTGAGGACGATGAATACGATAACTGGAGGTCTTGAGGACGATGAGTACGATAACTGGAAGTCTAGAGGACGATGAGTACGATAACTGGAAGTCTTGAGGACAATGAATACGATGACTGGAAGTCTTGAGGACGATGAATACGATAACTGGAAGTCGTGAGGACGATGACTGGAAGTCTTGAGGACGATGAATACGATGACTGGAAGTCTTGAGGACGATGAGTGCGATGACTGGAAGTCTTGAGGACGATGAGTACGATGACTGGAAGTCTTGAGGACGATGAGTACGATAACTGGAAGTCTTGAGGACGATGAGTACGATGACTGGAAGTCTTGAGGACGATGAGTACGATAACTGGAAGTCTTGAGGACGATGAGTACGATGACTGGAAGTCTTAGGGACGATGAGTAACATGACTGGAAGTCTTGGGGACGATGAGTAAGGTGACTGGAAGTCTTGAGGACGATGAATACGATGACTGGAAGTCTAGAGGACGATGAGTAAGGTGACAACTTCTTAAGTATGATTAGGGAATCTCCTCCCGTTTTCCCCCTTGCGTCGTCTCTCTCAAAGGATTTTAAGTCTTCGTGTTCGAGAGGTTAAGTTTTCATATTTAAGGGGTTCAGTCGGTGTATAAAGCAGTTGAATCTTCCTACTTATGCAGTTAAGTCTCGGTACTTAAGGGGTTAAGTTGAAGTACTGAAGGAGTTAAGTCTTCGTACTTAAAGGGTTTGCACTGACGCAGACACGAGCCACAATATATCATATCATCCCTTGCAGATGTTACAATATGTATGAAAATATGTATGAAAATAGCATCAATAGAGGAAGCTGAAAGGCGTCATGGAAACAATGACTAAGTCTTTAACTGAGCAGCTGAGATTAGAGATAGAGATAGAGATAATTTTCAACTTCTGAGGCAAGTGGAAAATGAAGAAGTAGAAATAAAGTAAAAAAAAAAAATACGGAGTACAGGACAGACACAGACGCTTTCATAAACCAGTTAGTTGCCTTTTGCAGAAAGATGTTGGGTTGGACCCTGCGGACCCTCAAGACCAGATGAGAAAAACCATTGGTATTATTCCAGACGCTCAATCTTTCACGAATTTAATATTTATGCGGTATAACATCATCCTGCAAGGTGGACGAAATTGCGGAATTAGAAAGTATTACCAGAGATCTTTCACATATCATTGATCGTTCTCGCCACACCCTCCTGAGGGTGTCATACTGCTCGGGTTGAGGGGGGAGAGGGAGCTAGGATCTTCCGTCGTTCCGTAGATAGTTCCTTGAATGCTCCTTACAATACATTATACATTTATTGTTGAAATTTTACTACTCTTCCCCCCATCCTGCGTGTTGGCATTGAGGTGCTTTAGAACATGTACAAGTATTAATTTTTCATGTGATTGATGTGTTTTTAAGGTGTTAATGTTGTATAGTAAGTATATAAGAATTACATGCAACTATTTTTTTTCTGTAGACGAAGGGTTAATTTGTTGCAGTCTCGACAGACTTCTAATTTTCTGTGCCGCAGTTCCTAGGCTTCAGGATAAGCGACGGATGGAGCCTGTGTCGTGAAACGATACGTCATAAACCTGAGCGAGAGAGAGATATTTTGAGCGTTCCAGGAAGTTCGTGGAGAGGTCGAGGATTGTCTGAGGGTGTTGTGGGGTACATGAGTCAGCGTTGGAGGGACTCGCCACGCCTCTCAAGGTCGAGCTGGGGGGGTTGGCCACCCTCGTTCCGGGACAGGTACTGGGATCGGTCCGACGGAAATGGTACCTAGATGGTTGGGTAGTAAAGAGCCAGCTGCGGTACATCCCGTCCCCAAAGGTCCCCGTGTTTGTAAATTGCTAGGTTACGTTACACAGGCTTTGTGGCAAGGTGTTGGGAGTGGTGGAAGAGGGTGTTAGGGCCCGGCCGACCCCAGCCACAAGACGGTTTCGCTGGGGACCGTTCCCTGTGAGGAGAATTTTACGAGTCTATAAAGACAGGAAGACATTTTGAAGATACAGAGTCCTTGAAAGGAGAGTTGATCCCCGTGATGGTATTGTTTAAACTCTTGAGCAGGGACGGTGCGGCCCTTGAGTATGATGGCATGGACCATGTTCTGACCTTCAAGGCTCATGGGGGAAAGACCTGTTCACCGGAGCCATTGGGCGTACCATCGTGCTCAGGGGTCGTGCCGTGGTGCTCGAGGGTCGTACCTTCGTGCTCAAGTGTCGTACCATCGTTGCTTAGGACGGTAGATCATACGTTGACCTGAATGGCTTCCACAGTTGTCCCTGCGATAAGGGAAGACGATTTGATAAGCGCACCAACGTAGCGTTAGACGATCACCCACTCGACCACACCAGAGTCTTTCCTCAGACATGACGCAGCCGGGAAAGACACAGACACCAGTCCGGCTTTGGTACCAGCAGACGGATGACCAACCCAAAGAGAAGAGAAAAAAAAATTGAGGGCGGTGTCTTTTTTTTTTTCTTTTTGTGGGGGGGATCGTAATAAATTGTGGCAGACAATAAAACTGGAGTGAGGACATGACAGACGGAGTGCGGGGAGGGAAATCTCATATATCTGCGAGAGCCATAACATTCAGCAGCCGCTGGAGTCAAATTTTGGTGTGTGTGTGTGTGTGTGTGTGTGTGTGTGTGTCTGTGTGTGTGTGACTGTGTGTGGGAATCGCTATTCCTATGTGGGGTATAGGCGCCGTTCTTTTATATCCAGTGATATGAAGTATGTTTTTACGTATTGTCTTATGTGTCACTGCTTACACACACACACACACACACACACACACACACACACACACACACACACACACACACAATATCCTGCCTTCCTGGCATCACACTAGACCCTTACCTCCTGCGAGTAATCAGAAAGTTCAGAGTGCTTTATGTTACTGTAGATAACGGTTTAGATTAGAAGAGACATGTCAGCACTGATATCAGGTTTTCCTCATACCGTCTGTACCTTCTCCGCCGACTGTGATTATTAAGCGTCCTGTTCTTCTTAGCTCAGGATTGTCTCTACCATCTCCATTCTACCTAAGCTTTTCTACGCCTTCCCCAGCCTGGTCCTCCTTGCTTACATCCACACCAAGGGACCAGTTGGAAAGAGTGAAGGAAAGGGAATGCAAAAATCATCCTTTGGCCCGTCATACGTCACCTGCCAAGAGAGACTCATATGTCAACCCCCTCCGAGCAACACCGCCGGGAACACCAACGGCAGTTTAGCAATAAACTGCAGAACACACACACACACACACACATACACACACACACACACACACACACACACACACACACACACCGAAACCCCTTCACAGAGGACTGCCGTTCGTCACCACATTCGTCTTGCGTACCAACCAGAGCTTGGACAGTCAGATATAGGGACAGTCCCATACCTGACATGGTAGACATCATGAACAGTCTGTAAACTGTCACAGAGCTGTAAAGCAATTGAACAGCTGGGTTTTCTCATAGTTAGGTTGTGTGGTATGTCAACCGTTGTATTTCTGTAATTGTTCATCACTTAACGTTCAACTAAGTGCGTAATGTATGAGCCATAGTATTTGATACATACCTCTATATCCACCACTATGACGATGTAGATATACCTCACTCATTAGCTGATCTAAAGCGTAGAAATATCCAGCCTCACCTTAATCATAGTGTCTTTTATGTAGAGTGAACCAGTTGCTGTCATGGCCTTCCAGTTCTGTAACATATGTAAAACATCATCACTGTATTTTCAACCGAACGGCTCCCGAAATCCGATAAATCGTTATTTATTTATTATTATTTATGACACACATAGAAAGAAGATGGGGGGGAGGGCCTCCACCAATGTAGGACACCCTCCTCCTACAAGTAGACAGTTGCATACGAATGATTACACACACACACACACACACACACACACACACACACACACACACACACACACACACACAGCACGGACTCTGGGAGAGACTGAAATCACCCTGGGTAAACTGCTAGAGTGCTTGGTCTCGTGTAGTCAGTCAGTCAAAAATAATTCCCTCTTGATATCACAAGCGTGGAAGATTTAGTGGAATATTGTAAGGCTCTGTGAACTACACTCTAGAATCGCAAAATTTTACTTTATAACCAAACATCCGGGTTCCGAAACTGTCCACTTGACCACCTGCCAGTATTCATTGGAGGACTCCGAAAACTCTCAAGACCTGACCATCCAGGTTTTGTAGAGAATTCCCGGGCCTGCGGGTCACGGCCTGGTGGTCTTGATGAGCAGAGGAGTAACAGACGAGAAAGTCAGAGTCAAACTTTAAGTTTCCGAGGTGAACGAACCCATAGCCGAGGTAAGTTCGTTGTACCCAGATAAAGTCTCTTCCATTAAAGCTGTATTTCTGTGCTTGATGCTCTACAGGGCAGATGCAGTAAGATCGCCGCAAAGGCCATTGAATGAATATCAAGGAAGCAGTGATGATCATCTGGTTTATTGAAATAAGACAACCTGCACAGCATAGAGGCAGCACGGATTTGGACCTTCTGGACGATCCAGTTATTAACAGTTACTCACAAATGGTAGTGAGATCCTGGAGGCCGCTGAAGCAGACCAAATGCCGAGGGTAATTCACATCGACTTCGCGAAGGCCCTTGACGTATGTGGCCATTAGGTGATCGTACACAGCACGGATATACTCTAGGTATAACTGGCAAGTGAGGACGCCCCCTCTGTGATCTTGTATGACTTGTGCCATAGAGTTAACTGTATGAAATCCCATTGCCACCAGTGTCAGAAGCCCATTGTTCCCCAGGGTGCTATGCTTGCCTCCCTGCTGTTGCTTGTACTTGTATCCGACACTCTGATATTTCTTTTTACAGACGAATTCAGAATGACGTCACCTCGACCAAAGACACGGAACACGTGAAGACAGATATGAGACATGTCTTTCAGCAATAACCTGATGTTCTGTGTAGAGACTCGCCCGTTGTAGATGCATTAAAGAAATCGTCACGGCTTCAGTAGAATAGGGGGAAATATTTCTGGTCTCAGTACGAGTGATGCTGTCGGATGACCCAGCCAGCAGCCTTCCGGGGGACACAACAAAGGAAACTGTTGAGTGTGCGAAGTTGACGGCAGGCTGGATATTGAGAACACTCCAGACGAGAGAGAGAAATAAGATAATGATGACACCGTTGAAAGCACTCGTACTCTCAGGACTGGAAGACAAGTGTGTGCTGACGTCACCCATATTGGGCAGAGAGGATATTGCTGACCTGGAAAACGTCCAAAGTTCCTCTACCGACGCTTCCATTCGTCAGTACTTTGACTTGACCAAAGTTCACTGTGACCATAATCGTTAGAACCCGTTAGATGATATCTTACACATGGGGCAGTGCTGGAAGGTCATGCTCATCCTGCATATACAGGTACTACATCTTTGCTGGAACGACAAACTGAGTTGACTGTGTGTGAACTGTATCTGTTTAGACACTTGATGTATCAGGGGCCCACGTCTGTTCAGCTTGCCATCCACAAATTCAAGGAACACCTTGGGGGAAAGACACCCTCCCCCCAAAACTTTGTTGATTAAAGAGATAACCGACTAATTTCCTCTTTAATTACGACGGATCAGCCAAGTTGGACGATCTGTATGATGGATCTACACCTAAAGCCAGGGGCCTTGTTACATAGAACGTCTGTGGTCGTATAAGACTGGACCTGCTACACTTGAGGATGATGATATGTTTTTGTTTTCTCGGTTGGTGGTTATAACTCGACGCCGACGGCCTTGATGACCCCTGACACTTGATTGGCATAAAGACAACTAACTAGCCAGCCATCCCACCGACCAGCAGCCATAAACATCCTGGGAGATCAAGACTCGTTGAAGAAGGAAAGGAGCTTTGAACGCTTCACGAAGCTTTTGTGGTGGACGACAGCCCTCAGACCAAACCTCGTATTATGTATAGCTCGTTCTCATCCTCTTCTTCATACTCTTTCTTTTCCTCTTCTTAGTCTTCTTCATTCTTCTCCTTTCCTTTTTTTTCCCCTCCCGCTCCTCTGCATCCGTAGCCAGGGACAGTCGTCTTGGGCATATGCTACTTCTAATCAGGAATGTGACGGGAAGCCGCTTGCCCACCCTTACAGCTCGCCGCCTACGCCCGCCTTTGGCGACGGCTGCCAAAATTTTTTGGTGTGCTGCGTGTTGGTGGGGTCCGGGGGGGTTGATGGGTTGGTTGGTTGGGGATGGGGAGGCCTCCACCGCATCCCTCGTCAACAACTGCCGGCTTTAATGGAGCTCCGTCACCAGTGGGTGGTGTTGAGTGTAATGGGTTTTCGCCAGAGGGAATTTACGCACTAAAGTCCATTCAATATATATGATAATAGCCGGGGGAAGAGAGGCGGATTTGGAATGTAGTTCCTCACACAGCATGAATGAATTACGAGCTTGTTGTACGGACGGGAGGGAGAGAGATAGTTTGATTTATATAATATTTTAAAGTTGGGGGTGGCGTCGCTTCCCGTGGCTTGGGGGTCTCCTGCAGGAAGAGGGCGGGAGCGATGCGTCCAGGCCAGTCGGTGTCTCTAGGTGCGGGTGTGGTGGGGAGAGCAGAGGACGTCTTGTGTGTGTGTGTTTGGTGCGTCCTTGGTCCGAGGGCCTCGTATCGTCGAAGTTTCCTTGGGGAGGATGAGGTGGACGAGGGTAGTGAGGGTGTTATGATAGAAGGGCCCCGTGTCGAGTGCTATGGTCAAAAATACTCTCTCTCTCTCTCTCTCTCTCTCTCTCTCTCTCTCTCTCTCTCTCTCACTCACTCTCTGTCTCTCTCTCTCCTCCCCTTGGGAAGGACCAGGGAAACAACTTACAAACAGGCGGTCGTGGTTCTGGCGCAGGGCGACGGTCTTTGCGATATGTCGTAAAGTGTGCGTCATAAAAGAAAACCAGATTCGTCGTGCCCTCCGCTTATTGCCGTGTGCAGCAGCAGCAGCGTGGCGGCCACTACTGAGGCCGACCTCCGCGTATGAACGCTCTTCGGAACCATCGGACGCGGTCATAAAGCTGCTGCGAGTCTCCATGTAAATCAAGTGTGGACTGCTGCATATTGCCGTTCATCTCCGTAAGCCCGCGTTGATAGCCTGCTCCACGGAACTGTAAACCGCCGCTCACTGTCGGCGACCTGTTAGTGTAAACTGGGGATACGGCAGGATTGTTGCCTCGCCGAAGTATACCAAGACATCATTATATATCGGGTAGACTCGTGTATACTGCCACATATGTTCTCCAGGATCACGGCGGACGGTTCATCTGTACTGTAGCACTGCTGGGGGGTGACACCCTAACTCCGCCATCCCAAAGTCGAGGCCTTTTGTGCCTCGAAGACCGAAGACCACTATGTAGTCAGAAGGATTTAAGACCTCTCCTTTCAAGGTGGGGAAGCGAACGTATTTTTTTTTTGCGCATAGTGGTGGTGCTCTAGCCTCCTTGAGAACGAGGGTACGATCCTAGGGCCTTTGACCCTGTCCTTCAAAAAAAAAGTGGGAGGGTGGTTTCAGGTCGTAGTTTTTGCCTTCACACCTGAGGATCGCGCCGTCGTGGTCAAGGGTAGTTCCGTTGTGCTGAAGGGTCGTACCGTCGTGCTCATTGGTCGCATCGTCGTGCTGAAGGGTCGTACCGTCGTGCTGAAGGGTCATACCGTCGTGCTCAAGGGTCGCACCGACGTACTCGAGGGTCCATCCGTTGTACTTGGGGTCGTATTGTGGTGTTCAAGAGTCATTTCGCCGTGCTAGGATCTTACTGTTGTGTTTAAGGACCGTAACGTCGTATTCAGGGGTTATCCCGTCGTGGTGGCGGGCTGCACCGTCGTACTGTAGGGTCGATCCGTCTTATTCGAGGGTCATATCGTCGTACTAATTATTTGTGCTGTTAAGAGGTTTTAAGATTTTGTTTACATAGTTTACTGCAGATTTGGTCATAACTTTTTCGTACTGGACTCCGACAGAGAACATAGTGTTCTTGGAATTGTCCAGAGAGAAAACGGGGATGTTAAGAACTCTTATAATTCCACTATTACGTGTAACTGACCCATTTTCTAACATTTCATATTGATATCCTTCAAGCAACGGAGCAAAGTGGGCTATGTTATCACCGAAGCCGCAGGCAACTGTAGGACCTTCGCTAGGCTAGTGATGATAATGATAGTAATAATGATGATTATATGATTATAATTATAGATCCTTTGTGACGTTATCGTCTCGATGATGTAGGTGAAGTTTTGAAGATTGAACACTTGCTAAGAAGTTCTTTATTTGTCTTACAGGCAGGTGATGAGAAAGTTCGTGTGGAAATGTCCTGGACAGACCAGTGGAGTCATTCCAGAACGCATCAGATTGGTATGGGACAAAGCGTTCTTGATTAGGCAGGGTGCAGTTGCGGCGAAGCGCTACCTGTCGCGGCCTGAAATAGCCTGATTGATCAGAGGGACATTAATGCAGTAACGATCCCAATCTGGTCGCGGAGGTAGATCCGATTGGCCACGATGGAAGCAGGTTATACATTAGGTATATTCTCGCGGGAACTTAATTGCGTTTGCTTGAAACTTCCACACCAGTGTTGTTGAGTTATAACGGGATACGCCTACCATTGTCAGGTCTTGTTCGTCCTCCTTTTGTATGTCCTCCGACTCGTAGAGTGTTGCTTGCGTGGGTTACTTCTGGTCTCGGTCTCGGACACTTTGGTTGGACCGGCTACCCACCACGGCGGCTTTGGCCTCACCCGTAGCTCCGGGGGGTGTAGAAGACAACTCTCCCCAAAGGCATCGCCTGGTGATCTTGCCGGAGAAGCTACGATGATAATGATGAGGTGATGGTTCTTCCTGTAGTTGCCGAAGTTGCGAGAATTGTGGGATGAAAATGCGCCAATTTAATCGCTTTCCTGTGTTGGATCTTGAGGTGGAAGCTCGGTGTAAACTTCTCTCCTACCTGGTCGGCGGGCAAATGACATGCTGTCAAGAGTAAGAAATACCCCGTCGTGCTTCCCCTGTTGGTGTCTTAACTTGAACTCTGAACTGTGATGGATTCCTTGTTGGGAGACATATGAACGTTATCAGGTTGCCTGATTTGGGGGTGCACGGTCCTTAAAGATGCCTGATTTAGGGGTACACGTCCTTAAAGATGACTGATTTAGGGGTACACGTCCTTAAAGGATACTGATTTAGGGATACACGTCCTTAAAGATGACTGATTTAGGGGTACACGGTCCTTAAAGATGCCTGATTTAGGGGTACACGTCCTTAAAGATGACTGATTTAGGGGTACACGTCCTTAAAGATGACTGATTTGGGGGTACACGTCCTTAAAGATGACTGATTTAGGGGTACACGTCCTTAAAGATGACTGATTTGGGGGTAAACGTCCTTAAAGATGCCTGATTTAGGGGTACATGTCCTTAAAGATGACTGATTTAGAGATACACGTCCTTAAAGATGCCTGATTTAGGGGTACACGTCCTTAAAGATGACTGATTTAGGGATACACGTCCTTAAAGATGACTGATTTAGGGATACACGTCCTTAAGGATGCCTGATTTAGAGATACACGTCCTTAAAGGATACTGATTTAGGGATACACGTCCTTAAAGATGACTGATTTAGGGATACACGTCCTTAAAGATGACTGATTTAGAGATACACGTCCTTAAAGATGACTGATTTTGGGATACACGTCCTTAAGTCCTTAAAGCTGGCGTCCGAAGTGGATCTGTTTGCGCCCACAACCCTGTATACACAGGGCGTCAAGTTGTGTTTATGTTGCTGCCGCAAAACAGCGTCGATATAAAACAGCAGAAGATCTGGGCTGTCGGAGTGGCGCAGCAGAGGATTTATGGGTTCCTCCTTGGTGATGATCATTAGGGATTGATAGACGTGATGTTAGATCAGAATGTTAATTGTTCATGTGAAGATTATTGCATTTGGCACTGAAAATCATGCTCGTGGTAGATTGTTTTTATGAAAGGTTTGACAGATTGGCACCTGCGACGACACACACACACACACACACACACACACACACACACACACACACACACACATGGCCTAATGGTTAGCGTTACTGACCATGAGTCATCACAGGACAGCCCGGGGTTAAGTCTGCATGGGTTTGAATCCTGTCCGCATGGCAGTTGGCCCACGACCAGCCTAAGTGTTCATCCTTGACTGGCCGATGAGTGGGTTCCTGGCATAGGCTGGTATGTGTGTTGTGTGCATGTGTGTGCGTATATGTATGCAAGGGTAAGAGACGGGGCCACACCAACGTAAAACTCTCTCCCCTTCACACACACACACAACTGTCTAGGCGTCTCGTAAAACGGCCGAGCGGAAATTTTATTACGCGATCGTCCGAGGAAACGCATTTCGATGCATCCCAGATGACGTAAGATTTGGGGTGATGATCGCCCTCCTCATGCCATCATCCTCTCTCCTTCCTACCTTCCTTGCTTTCTTGCCTTTGTTATTGTCCTTATGTCTACCTTTCTCAGCCTATCTCTCTTCCCCCCACATTGTCATTTTCCTTTTCCTTTCGCTATGTCTTTCTACATTTTCCCCCCTCCTGCCCCTCTCCCTCATCTTGTCTCTGTACCCTCGTCTCCTTGTACGTAATCTTTTCCTCTCATCCATCTGTCTGGACGCTCTTTCTCTTCCCCTTACCCACTGTCTCTTGCCTTAGGCTGTGCCTCACTCCCTCCCTCCTCCGTCTGGTCCTCAGTTGTGCTTTCCCTGTATTTTAGTCTTTTTCTCCGCTTCATCCCTTGTGTCCCTCTTCCGTATTGTCTGTTTCGTTCTGTGCTCTCTCTCTCTCTCTCTCTCTCTCTCTCTCTCTCTCTCTCTCTCTCTCTCTCTCTCTCTCTCTCTGTATCGAGAGGGTTAATGAGGCGGCGCAGTGAGCCAGCACTACAGTGACTGTCACGTTTCACTCCTTTGGCCCGGGTAACTTGTCATTTCTGGCCTGCCTTACCCGCA
This sequence comes from Panulirus ornatus, assembly GCF_036320965.1. Taxonomy (NCBI): domain Eukaryota; kingdom Metazoa; phylum Arthropoda; class Malacostraca; order Decapoda; family Palinuridae; genus Panulirus; species Panulirus ornatus. The sequence goes on along the minus strand of NC_092230.1, from coordinate 21,010,194 downwards.
CGTGGGCTGCTGACGTTCAGTCCGCAAGCCTACAGCCCCTCCACCTCACACAGTCACGCTTAACAACACGTAACTCACGTGACTTGTTCGTCGCAACTACGTCATTTCCCTGTGGTGAGGTCTACGCGCTAGCCGTGCCCTCTGGCACAATATCTTCGGAAGTACTCGTAAGGTACTTGTCTGTCTCGCATTTCCCCCTCTATCACTATGGTTGTTCGTGGGTTCTATATTTCATTCAGTTTTTCATTTATTATCTTTAATGTTTCCCCACAATTCCCATGTTTTTCCTCCGTTTCCCATGTTTCGTTTATCTGCCTCGTATATTTGTGTTACATACATATATCAACATCCTAAATCTTCGTCACTCGCTTTATTCATTGCCTTACAGCAGTCGACGTGGCAATGGTAAAAACATGCCCGAACATTGTAGCCCATGTCGGACGAAAGCAAAAAATGGACAGTTGATAACAAAAAAGATGTAGAAGGAGTTAATGTCAGCAGCTAAGGTGTTTGTAGGCCTGACATCTTAAGATGGAAAGGCCCTATGCGCGCGCGCGCGCGCACACACACACACACACACACACACACACACACACACACACACACACACACACACACACACACGTCTTACTTTCTGACTCATTATCCCTCCGTCTTCCTGTCCATCTTGTCCTTCCAGATCACAGTATATCACCACTTAGTCACATGTCCGTTACTGTCTGTCCGTGTCTCGTCTTGCCGTGCCTCAAGACTCCTAGAGGATGGTACATAACCCAGCAACCGTCCGTTACCGTCCCTCCCCCGTCCGTCCAGTTGACAGTGCATCACCAGCCCGGCCGTCCGTTACCGTCTCTCCCCCGTCCGTCCACTTGACAGTACATCACCAGCCCGGCCGTCCGTTACCGTCTCTCCCCCGTCCGTCCAGTTGACAGTACATCACCAGCCCGGCCGTCCGTTACCGTCTCTCCCCCGTCCGTCCAGTTGACAGTACATCACCGGGCTCGGCCGTCTCCACCGGGTCATTCCCTCACCCACCTTCATAATGACCATTTAAGTCTCCGCAGCCCCGCAGGAAAGACTCGATCCTGCCGTGCGTCGCCTGAAGGGCCAGGTCTCGATGCCTGTTTGGCCAGGATCGTTGGGGAGGAGATGCGAGCGGCGGCCCTCCGCTGAGAATTATGGCAAAGTGATTCCCACACTGTAATAGCAAGGACCGACTGGGTACTGATGGTTATAACGTTGCTATAGACACCCCACCTCCTCGGTTGCTATAGACGGTGAAGGGTGCTGTAGACACTGCAAGGGTTGTATAGACAGAACTTGTAGGTGTGACAGACTGCAGGTTGTAGGGGTGTTAGAGAGACTGTAGGTGTTATAGACGCTGTGTGTTAGACTCTCTTGAGGGATGTATAGACGCGCCGTGTTACAGACTGTTGAGATGTGTAGACACTGTGGGTGTTATAGATACAGCCAGGGAAGTTACAGGCACTACTGTAAGGGATGTGTAGACGAGCCTGCGGTGTGATAGAGTGTAGGTGTTGTAGAGTCTGCTAGTGTTGTAGATACTCTGAGCGTTGTACAGATGAAACTGTTGATGTTACAGAGTGGAGGATGTTACAGATTGTGGGAACTGTACCCCCTGCCAATGATAACGGAATGTAGTGTAGGGTGCTTCATACTCGAGATTTATAAAACATATTGAGTTGAAGTAGCCTGAAGGAGTCGTAGAGAATTTGGAGGTATTTAAGGCTTGGGGTTTGTGTTGTTTTCATGGGTTCTTTTGTGGTAAAGACTCAAAGAGTGTTATGGCCTGAGGTGTTACACCTTCTGCCGAGTATATTAAAGACTCTCTGGGGGATCGTAGACTGTGGGGTTGTAGTGGATCCCCTTGTAGAGATTTAGTGGACTTCGGTTTCATGAGAAGCTGAAGATGCGACGAACTTGGGTGGTTATAGAGGCTTCAGTTATTATCATAGGTTTAGGGTTGTTGTTATAGCCTCATGGGGTGCAACTGTATAGACTCTGGTTGTTCTAGGGGTGCCATAGTTTCTGGGGATGTTCAGACTTTTAGGATGGTGAGGACTCGTATAATGCCCTGAGACTAAACTATTTAGCCATATGCTCTAGGAATTACATTCTCTGGAGGGCCGTAGAGTGTGTACCTTGAAGGTTTGAATAGTAGACGGTATGCCATATGGTATTTTGTTTTATAAGTTCAGGGAATACCTATGTTAAGAACTGTGGACTCTTATGATTATGAGTCTTAAGGTGACATCCATGCAGTATGAGACTGTGGCTTGAACTTTCTTATTGGCATTTCGCGCTTTTGGGTTCGAAGATCTAGGGTTAAAGTTCTTACATTGTGGGAGTGTCATAGCCTCAGACGGTACTGTAGGATCTAGAGGTCAAGGGCTGGTGAGTTTTAGAGGTATTTGAGACTTGGTTTAGACTTTTGGGACTTATAGTGGACTTTAGAAATGAGATGTTTGAGGACATGTGGTGTGAGGTGGTTTGATCGAGTAAGTAACGAAAGAGAGATGTGTGGTAATAAAAAGAGTGTGGTTTAGGGAGCAGAAGAGGGTGTATTGAAATGGTTTGATCACATGGAAAGAATGAGTGAGGAAAGATTGACAAAGAGGATATATGTGTCAGAGGTGGAGGGAACGAGAAATGGGAGACCAAACTGGAGGTGGAAGGAAGGAGTGAAAAAGATCTTGAGCGATCGGGGCCTGAACATACAGGAGGGTGAAAGGCGTGCAAGGAATAGAGTGAATTGGAACGATGTGGTATACCGGGGTCGACGTGCTGTCAGTGGATTGAACCAGGGTATGTGAAGCATCTGGGGTAAAGCATGGAAAGTTTTGTGGGGCCTAGATGTGGAAAGGGAGCTGTGGTTTCGGTGCATTACTTATGACAGCTAGAGACCGAGTGTGAACGAGTGTGGCCTTTGTTGTCTTTCCCCAGCGCTACCTCGCGCGCTCGCGGGGAGAGGTGGATTGCCATTTCATATGTGGCGAGGTGGTGACGGAATGGATGAAGGCAGCATGTATGAATATGTACATGTGTATATATGTATACGTCTGTTTATGTATATGTATGTATACGCTGAAATGTATAGGTATGTATATGTGCGTGTGTGTATATACATGTATATATGGGTGGGTTGGGCCATTCTTTCGTCTGTTCCCTTGCGCTACCTCGCTAACGCGGGAGACAACGACAAAGTATGATAAAATATAAATAAATGAATGAATATATGTCCTTATTTGTTTCCTTTTCCGCTCCCACTCTTGTTTTCAGTACCACAAACTTGCTCTTCGTTTTCTTTCCTAGTTTGAGTAGCGTCTCCAGGGTCTTGTTTTAGCCCCATCTCTGTTATTTTCTTTCTACCATTTCTTGTTTGTCGTGTAGCTCTGTTGCCCAAGGGGTCGAGTCGCAAGCGGTGTTGATTTAGCGTCACGAATCCCCTCTCAGTAAGGGTCGCTCTCCATCATGTGTTCGATTCTCTCTCTCTCTCTCTCTCTCTCTCTCTCTCTCTCTCTCTCTCTCTCTCTCTCTCTCTCTCTCTCTCTCTCTCTCTCAGGAGACATGGGTCATCACGACTTCAGCGGGAATCCTCAAGGCCTCTTCGTTGGAGGCTGGGGTACGACTTCGCATTACGCACCGGGCGTTTATGGCTGGACACACACACACACACACACACACACACACACACACACACACACACACGGTAAACAAGTCGTTATAGAAGATGGGCTGTAGTGACAGAATTTTGTTGTACGCTTTCAAGTCATTCTGTAGTTTTCTGTGAGGTTAAATCCATGTTTCACGATACGGACTTTTGATTTTTTTTTTTTTTTTTATGTGGGTAATATTCTCACTAAACTGAATTACGTTTTATTTGTTTGCCGTATTTTTGTGTCTGTGTTTCATAGATGTTTGTTTTTCTAATGAATTCAACTCTGTATATTTTTCCTCCCATGTAATACGTTCTGTAATTTTATTTGCTTATATAACTGTTATTCGTATGTTTTGACAGTATTGTTCCCACTTTTGTGAATATTTATATTTTTCATCATTTATTGTTTTTTGTCTCTCCGCTGTTTATCGGCTCTCGCCTCTGCCCAGCAGCAGGTGTGGTGCTAGGTGCTGGGAACTGGGCCTCTCGCGAGATCCTGCCATTTCTTTTATCATGGACGCCTGACGCCTTTACCTTTGACGCATCGCCCCCCATCAGACGCCCCAACCCGAGGGAAAACGGATCTCCGGCCATTTTTGGTGTAAGCGCTTGACGGGCAGAATTTTCGGTTTTATCGCATCCTGTTCACCGTAGGTGATGGGGGGGAGGGGGTGGATGGCGTTGGTCCATTCTATTGACTCGTCACGCCTTGGTGGGGGGAGGGGGGGGTGATATTGGGTCGGGGAGCGACGTGTTGGATACCGTCCTTGAGGGAGGGGGGGCGTCAGTCAGACAGTCGTACGTGAAGACGGCTTTGTAAATCAGCGTCGTTGTTGTTGTTGTTGTTGTTGTTGTGAGTGAGATTGAGCGGCGCTCGTGAGGCGTGAGGAGGCGGGACGTACGTGTGTTGAACACCGTGTTTGAATGGCGTCGCCGCCATCAGAGAGAGAAGGGCAAGAAGAAAGAAAGAGGACGACAATAAGAAAAGAGTCCTTAAAAGGATATTTTTTTTTTTTTTGTAACGTCCTCACGGGCGTTTCGAATTACTTTGATCACCCAGCTTCCACAGCGCCTATACCCTCCCCCTCCCCCTCTCCCCCTTTAGTTCCTGGAAAAAAAGAAAGGGGAAAAAAAGGAGAGAGATTTCTCGCTGGGGAAATTACTTTAAGAAGCCAGAGGAGCTCGGATGTCGTCCCCCTCGCCATCCCACGTTCACTCGTCTGTTCCCCGAGATCGCCACCAGGGCGGCGTTGCGTCTCACGTTCGTTTGTGTGGTTACTCGGTCCTCCGCCAGGGTTGTCATTGTCGTATGTTTACGTCTGTAGTTACTCATTCCTCCACCAGCGGGGTGTTGCGTGTTGTGTTTGCCTCCTGTGGTTACTCAGTCCTCCACCAGGGCGCCGTTTGTGTGTCTCCTTGTTTACTCCAGTGGTTACCCAGTCGTCCACCAGGGCGGCGTTGTGATTCATGTTTAGTTCTAGGGTTTCCCAGAGCGGCAGTGTTTTCCACCGGCGTGTGATCTCTCTCGCCTGAACACTGTGGCCGCCTCGCTAGACATGTATGTGTACACCATCGATTTACTCACCCATCTCCTGTCTCCATAAAGCTCTACCAGGCCACGTCCCCCACCTCCCCACTGTATATGTACGTGGTTACATAGTACCTTTGTGTTTATTTTTTTTTCTGTTTAAAAAGATGCTTGACTATCTGTGTAGGGTAACGTTCCTTCCCATGTTTACCTTTCTGGTTTCACCGAGCTCCACCGCTGTACTACGTATATTTACCGTTGGCTACTCCAGAGGGCATCTCTGAGTAGAGAGGCGGGTTGTTATGTTTACCAGCATTTTTTGGCCGGTGTTTTGTGGTGTGATTATCTGTGTGGCGGCTGTCGAGGAGCTTTTGACCTGCCGTTTCGTGATCTTAGTTGTTGTTTCTTGCTCGCGAAATGGCACACTGGGCTCGGAGGTACACAAGGGCGGGCAGTCTCTTGGGAGAGAGAAGAACTAAAGTTTTTGTCTTATTCAAAGAACACCGCTTGGCCAGCCTGAATAGGAATTGGAAGAATTTGTAAGTCATTATTTAAGTTCATTTCTGCTGTTACATGGGGGAAGGGGGGAGGGATGTTTTATGGAGGGGGGCTGCACATTTTTCGATAACTCACTATACCTCCGCTTTGAGATTAAGACCCTCACCACACACACACAACACAAGGTTAGGTTCGTCTTTACATCGTTTAGCTGATCTCTTGAATAATGGATGGGAGGAGATGCTTTTTATTTTTCTGAGGTTGATCTTTGTTGAGTATAAGATATTCATCCTTGTCCCCGCCAAATGGACGATATACAGGCGAATATGTATGAATTAGTAACTAAACGTTTTTATTTGATTTCGGTACTGAGGAATTAAATGTATTCGACGTCCATAATACTTATTTTCTTTTGGAAAGAGAAACTTCGCCAAAAATCTGACTATTGTTCTGTTTATTGCGGTCATGGAGAGAGAAAGAATACGCCAGATGTGCAAAATGTGTGAATAAATAGGATACAAGAAACTTGGAGTCCTGTTTTGATGTCGAAATTTCTTTTCTTCTGAACAGTTGCTCAGTTTATGCAAGGGATTGATTCGTCCTTGTATGGAGTACTGCTCTCACATCTGGGGTGGTTCTAGCTCTGCCACCTCACTTAACAGAGTTGAGTCGAAAACGGTCCGACGTGCGAACTGTCCCAGGCTGACTTCCAAACTTGACCCACTTGCCCTACGCCGCAATGTTGGTTCACTTTCCCTCTACTGTAGGTATCACTTTGGTTTTTGCTCCCGAGAGCTGGCTGCTTGTGTGCCCCCACCACTAGCTGGACTAGGCAAACTGCTGCGTCACACGATTATAGTGTGGCCATCAGCAACTCAGGGGTGGGCCGTTTTGATAACTATTTCTTTCCCTACACGTCGAAGCTTCGGAACTCTATACCCTCCTCATCTTTTTCCCAATAACTATGATCTGGCACATTTTAAAAAACAGTGTCTCACATCCTCCACAATTTGTGAATTCTTTCCGTTGTTCTTTTTCCCGTTCCATTAACGTCTCTATATATCAAGTAAGACCCGACCTTGATGTTGACTTTTGTCTGTGACCGAAGCCTGCAAGAGAGAGAGAGAGAGAGAGAGAGAGAGAGAGAGAGAGAGAGAGAGAGAGAGAGAGAGAGAGAGCACATTTACTTAATCATGTAACAGGCCAGGCTGTGAGACCTATGTGGGCCTGAGGGCTGCGGCTTCAAGCAGCAAGGTCGACCAGCGACCCAATCCAGCAGCCAGGGCCTTGCCCGGGCTGTTGGGGTGGGGAAGGGGTTGGAACACACACACACACACACACACACACACACACACACACACACACACACACACACACACACACACACCCGAAGACTTCACCTGGTTATGATAGTTGAAGTAGTAATGATACACTGTCCCTTCACTTACCCTATACCACACTCCCTTTCCTCTACATCCTCCTCCTACTTGTCCCTCCTTCCGCTAGTACTGCTTAGTGTTATTTTCCGCTTCCTCCTCCTCCTCCTCCTCCTCCTCTCTTATCCTTGCCCCTCTTGTCTTCTGCGCCACAGCTATAAATGGAAGCCATGTCCACAGTATATAAATTAATAAACGTTGGCCCGCGTGATGAAAAATAGATTTAGCCAACTGTGTGTGTGTGTGTGTGTGTGTGTGTGTGTGTGTGTGTGTGCGCGCGCGCCTCCCTCCGGGACTCTTCTGAAGTAATTTGGTGCACAGTGTCGGGAGTTGGTCTCTCCTGCTGACTTGTTGACAGTTTCTCCCGCCACGAACGAGGGATGAGGGAAACCACCCCTCCTCCCCCCCTCCTCCTCCTCCAGAGTTCCTACCGTCACGACCGAGGGGCGGGAACCCCCAGAGGTCTCCCCCCCCCCCTCCCACCCTGCCCTTGGCGACGGGAGGAACTAAGGATAAAAAAAGTCTGCAGGCAATGCAACTTTAAGTGGCAATCCACAGGATCATGAAATGTATATAAGATTTTACAGAGAGAGATTTTAGGACGGAAATTAGAGTAATTAAAAAAAGATATAAAGTGAGACGTGTTTCTCTGTCAAGATTACATTAACTAATTCTTTAAATATGTATAAGAAGCGAGAGAGAGAGAGAGAGAGAGAGAGAGAGAGAGAGAGAGAGAGAGAGAGAGAGAGAGAGATCAAAGGTACTGTTGACGCTATATGAAAAGAAAACTGTGCGTTAGCAAACGAGAATATACGAAGTGGATCCGTTACTAGTTTTTTTTATTCATTTTTTTTTGCCGTCGAAAATTCCTCATGCGAACTTACTACCCGTTTTCAAAGAGCTTTATATAGAAAATGCACCTCAGGGCACCGTCCTGTGAGTCAACTTCGATTATCGACAAAAATGCTAGCATGCTTCTGCCCTGGAAAATTCCATGTCAACACCGAAGATGATATTCCTATTCGCACTTTCTTGTATAAAATTTCTGTGGGATCAAACTCTCTCTCTACCCACTACATGGTGCCACTTCCTTTGCTACAGATTTCTCGGCTGTTGTGCACCTGTGGGGATGGTGGATGGGGTGGCATGTACCTCCTATGTTTACGTATCCTCTCCCAGTCTGTGGTAGTGTGAGAACATTGGATGTTGTTACTGTCCTGCTAAGTAAATGACCCGGTCATGGACCATCATTAGGTCTCCTCGGTTGGTTCTGCCCCTTTTTTCTCAAGACAAGAGATGCAAGGTCTTCCTCCCCATCCTGTCTTGTGAGGTGACTGTAGCGGGAGGTTGCGTGTCTGTTTCTTGTAGGTGACACACACACACACACACACACACACACACACACACACACACACACACACACACACACAGGCGAGGGTGTTGTAGGGCTGCGATTGGCTGGACTTTCCGCTGATCGATGGCCTCTGTGGTTGGCAGGTCTCGTGACCAGATGCATGGAGGTGGGTGGTATATATATGATTTCAGTCCCTGATTGGCTGACCTGGCCCGTGGCCAGTCCTTGGCTTACTGCAGTGTGTGTGTGTGTGTGTGGTTATTTTTATTGGCCGAACTGGCTGTTATATTGATGCTTGATGAGCCATAAACCCGGGGCTGCCTGTCCTTCGTTGACTCGGCTCGTTACCGGTGCTTAACTTACTACAGTGTTGGGCTCTATTGACCGAACCGGCTCGTGACCAAAAGCTGAGAGAGCCCGTAACTGGAGGAGTCCTCGTTACGTCAGTCGGCTGATGGCCATTAGTTAAGAAACTGCCTCGATCTGGCTCGTCCGGCACACAAGTGAGCGGAAAGAATGATGCGTTTCGATTTCCTGGGGCCCCGCATTGGCGTTTCTTTGTATCCCGATCGGTTACCCAAGAGTTATCACACTGGTTCACGAAAGCTTGAGAGGAAATCCCGGGGTTCGGTGATTGTGTGAACCAACCTCTGGATATATGCAAGAGGGAAGTTTATATAGGACGGGATTGCACAAGAGAAAACATGCACAAAGCATGGCTATCTCGGGTAAACAAAAAAGGAATGAAGAAATTGATCGTGGCTCCGCATGACGGGTGTCGACCTAACTCTTTAAAAAGTAGAAGTGGTTGCAGGAAGAGACGAAATAAGGATGCGAAATCCACAGCTTCGCCACTCGGAAGAAAGGGGGAGGTTATTATGATAACCGTCAATCCTCGTGTGGCCAGTTTCCACAAAGAAACGGTGGGATGCAGCCGCCACGAGGTGCGTGCCTCGGGTTCACGCCGTGGTAGCAGGGGCAAATGCGAGACAGCTCATGAAGATAGTGGCCAAAATGATACCTAATGAACAGGGATAAGCCTGCAACGTGGCGACGGACAGAAATGGATAGCTCTAAAGTTGATGGCTGAGGTACTGAGGCGGAAGTCTTTTGGTTCCACTCTCATCAACTGGACGAGCAGCTCACCATGCGATGGAGAACAAAGTCCCTGTCGATGCGAATTAATGGCTCGCATGAAAGCTAGTTAGGACGCCTCGTATACAACCTTCTCCAGCTTTAAGAAAGCAGACTCTGTGGCTATGGTTATGTGGTTTCCAGTGCCGAGTGAAGGATATGGCGATGCCCATCACACCTTCGTTTTTACTGGGTTGAATCGTGGTGTTTTGAATGTTGAACAAGAGGAAAACGAATGACAGTCGAAAAGAGATGAAGCGATTGATCGCGTCTTTTATGCTGTTAAAATTCACCATGTTATATCCCACGCTTGACTCCTGGTGAGTGATTGTATGTGGTGCGCCACCGAGGCCCATAAAATCATGTTTTATTTTTTTTTTTTTACTTCACAACGTTATTTGTAGTCATTGCACCTTTAGTTACACGTCAGGAAATTGCCACTAGTTATGTGAGTTATGTTTTGTAAGTTATTCAGTAATTTGAAATCTGTGAGCCCGAGTTTCTTTTGAGAGAACAATTTTACGTCAACGAGTTTCTTCTCATAAGGTTTACTTTTGAGTAGAATTAGTTTTGTGGTCCATTCTTACTTTAACTGTGAAACCGCACATTCTCGTCTCTTTTATTACTTGCAGTTAGGCATTACTTTGTGTATTTTAGGTCATAGCGGAATATATCATTCTCTTTTTCCTCTTGTACTGGTGGTAATGGCTTTGCCGAACTTATACTCGTAATTGGTAACTTTTATTTGCCAAGCCCCTGCTGAACTACGACGTCAATTTTTCTAGATCGCTTTCATTCATCAAGCAGTCTCGAGCTGTCTGAGCCCCTTTGTCCGAATTTCGCGTTACCCTTGGGTTTTGAAACTGTTAATGATGAATCCAATGTCCATGTCATTGATACACTGATTTTTGATTTTTGCCACAGGAGCGGCTGCTGTACTGTGCACGCTTACCCAATCCTGTGGGGCGGTGGCGCGAAAGAGAGGATACAGAGTGCACGCAAATGGTCCAGGGAGACTTGGGAGTGGGAGTGGGGGGGGTCTCAGTGACTGAAATACTTATGACAGGTTACATGGTGGGAAAAAAAATGTTAACATGACTGTAACACTGATACAGATGGTGAACATTACGGGTCCTGGGACCGATGCTTGTGGGACCCCACTTGTCACACGAAGCCAGTTGGGTGCTTACCTTTCTGATACCTCTCCTTGTTTTGTACATGTAAGGCATTTTGTTGTACGTTTGCAGGATGGCGTATTTTTAGGAACGAGGCTCACTAACAACTAACAATTTTTATTCCCCCCCCCCCCCCCCTCTCTCTCTCTCTCTCTCTCTCTCTCTCTCTCTCTCTCTCTCTCTCTCTCTCTCTCTCTCTCTCTCTCTCAGAGATGTTTTGTTTCAAAATGCTAAGAATACATCTTTTCGACTACCTCTTTGTTTAAAAGTTCGATCCGATTAGCATTACTAATGGGCATTGAGTCTGTCTATCCCCATTCTGTTTTAGGACTTCGTAGTCTGGCAGCTATTCAGAGAGTTTTGCAATGGGAAAACAAAGGAAAACAAACACATGGGAGGCTGCGTTACCCGAGCGTTAAGGTAGGGGACTCGACCGACCCGTCAGGTTCAGGAGGATGTAGCTCGAGAACACATCAGAGGAGCGTGTAGTTGCTGCTAGGGCAGGTGCTTTAAGAAAACGCGACTCCGAGGTAGATCAGAGGAGGTGCCTGGTGAGTGAGTATAAGGAGGTACTGAGGAAGCTCAAAGGAGAGTCGTAAGAAGGTTGTCGTTGGCGTACTACACTTGCTAGATACGATCGTAGTATCTTAGGTGTAGAGTCGAGGGTTATCAAGTGTAGGACTGAGCTGGTGAGACCAAATAGATGTATGGGATAGTTTCAGAGATATCGGAAGCCTCATTGGTGGTTGTGGCGCGCGTCTCTGGGACAGTTTCAGTGGTATCGGAAGCCTCCTTGGTGGTTGTGGCGCGCGTCTAAATAGGGACGGCACAGCACGGCTAAGTTGAGTACTCGAGGAAAAGATTCAACAGTTATGGAGCGGGACGGAGTTGAAGGAACCGGGCATAGAACACCTTAATGTTATGCTGTGACTGGGAAGAATCGTGAGATACCATCGCATGTTAAGAGAATTGGCAATACCGGGGTATGAGGTATTCTGCCAAGATAGATAAGGGCAGGTGGTTGTGTGAGAGGAGGGTGGTGTGTTGTGTGGAAGGAGGGGATGTTGTGGAGGGGGGGAAGGGTAGGTAGTGTTGTGTGAGAGGGATAGTGTTTCGTGAGAGGAGGGAGTGTTTATAAAATGAGGGAATGTTGTATGGGAGGAGGGAGTGTTATGTGGGAAATAGTGGGTGGTGTCTGTGTGTGGGAGGAGAAGGGGTAGTGTAGGCAGAGGGGGTGTAGTTGTATGGGTGAAGGGAATGTCGCTTGGGAGCAGGGAGTGTTGCATGGGAGGAAGGGATATTGTTTGGGTGGGAGGAAGGTTGCTTGGTAAGATGGGACCCCTTGTAGTACCATTATGGGGAAGGGTTCCTAGTACTATGGTGGGGTGGTGGAGGGCTTATAGTACCATCATAACGAATGGGTTCCAAGTACCTTATATAGGGAAGGGCCTCGTAGCACTATCAGAGCGAAGGAGCTCCTAGCACCATCATAGAGAAGGAGCTCCTCGTGGTATCGTAGGGAAGGGCCTCTTAGCACCATCACAGAGAAGGCCTCCTAGCACCATCATGGGGAAGGTGCTCCTAGTAGTATCATAGGGAAGGGGCTCCTAGCACCATCACAGGCAAGGAGTTGCTAGGGGCTCGTAGGTCGCTGGCACAATTTTATCACAGTTATGATAAGAATGACTTGCATTGTGGCCTCACCTGGACATGTCATCTTGAAGCCAGGGGGGCTCTCCTCCTCCTCCTCCTCCTCCTCCTCCCGGCCAAATGATGACGTTGTCTGGCGAGAAAAATGGTAAACACTGGAGAAGCAGCTTGGCCGGAAATGACTTGGGGGGCGGGATAGCGTCGCGGGATGGATGGGACGTGCTGCCTTGTGGAATGGGGATCCGTGTTGGGAGGTGGGATAGATCGGTCGGGCGGCGGCGGGGGGGAAATCGAATGGTGGGGAGGGAGAGGGGAGTGTTGGAGAGGACGGTGAAAATCTGTGTTGGGGTTGGCTGGGATAGAGGGTTGAGGTGGATAGAACGATGGGATGTGGGGGTTGGATAGAAAGGTGGGATAGATAGCGTGTCGGGATGGGTATCTTAGGCTTACGCTCGTCTCCGGGGCTTCCCTCTATCCCCGCAGCTTAGTTTGAGAACCAGACCTTCCGGATGGGAACCTTGATCGGCTAAGCTGTTCCTTGCTGTGGCTCGCCATTTCCTATATGTTGTGTAGCTGGTTTGGTCTGTTACAATATATATATATATATATATATATATATATATATATATATATATATATATATATATATATATATATATATATATATTTTTTTTTTTTATACTTTGTCGCTGTCTCCCGCGTTTGCGAGGTAGCGCAAGGAAACAGACGAAAGAAATGGCCCAACCCCCCCCATACACATGTACATACACACGTCCACACACGCAAATATACATACCTACACAGCTTTCCATGGTTTACCCCGGACGCTTCACATGCCTTGATTCACTCCACTGACAGCACGTCAACCCCTGTATACCACATCGCTCCAATTCACTCTATTCCTTGCCCTCCTTTCACCCTCCTGCATGTTCAGGCCCCAATCACACAAAATCCTTTTCACTCCATCTTTCCACCTCCAATTTGGTCTCCCTCTTCTCCTCGTTCCCTCCACCTCCGACACATATATCCTCTTGGTCAATCTTTCCTCACTCATTCTCTCCATGTGCCCAAACCATTTCAAAACACCCTCTTCTGCTCTCTCAACCACGCTCTTTTTATTTCCACACATCTCTCTTACCCTTACGTTACTTACTCGATCAAACCACCTCACACCACACATTGTCCTCAAACATCTCATTTCCAGCACATCCATCCTCCTGCGCACAACTCTATCCATAGCCCACGCCTCGCAACCATACAACATTGTTGGAACCACTATATATATATATATATATATATATATATATATATATATATATATATATATATATATATATATAAATAAGTGTCTGAGTCTTCGCCTGGTGTTTCTAACATTTACTGGTTATAGCTGAACAGACATTGTTCAATAATACTTCCTACAGTGTCTTTGGTATTTTGTGAATATATATATATATATATATATATATATATATATATATATATATATATATATATATATATATGTATATATATGTATATATATGTATATATATGTATATATATGTATATATATATATATATATATATATATATATATATATATATATATATATATATATATATAAATAAGTGTCTGAGTCTTCGCCTGGTGTTTCTAACATTTACTGGTTATAGCTGAACAGACATTGTTCAATAATACTTCCTACAGTGTCTTTGGTATTTTGTGAATGTAATTCCTAGTTGTACCCACTCTGCCATTCCAGGAAGGAATTACCTTTGTAAATGTAGTATTGCTAATGAGTGTATATGATGGTGTATTCTCTGGTACCAGAGTTCACGACCTTTTGTGTATAACTCTAGAATCCTAGAATTGTCTCAGTAATTCACGCGTTCCTTGCCCCTGTTTATGCTCGATTTTTGAAGTAAAATATAAAAATCCGGGATACGTGTTTTCGAAAGTTCAGAACATATCCCAAGACCTCAATACCACACCACCTGACGACATACGAGTCTTGGGGATATGGGCATAAAGTCCCAGGTGAGACCACTGGTGTGTGCCCCCTGTGTACGACCCTTGTGTCACCCAGTGGGAGAACCGTAACTAGAGAGGATGTTGTCAGAGTTAAGAGCGAGAGGAAACACGAAGACGAGACATCATCTCATTTTGGATCATAGACCAGCAGTGAAGAACTTTGGTCGCCCCTCGCTACAGCCCAACAGCAGCACAATACCGACTCGTCCACCAGAGAGACCAGTCACTCACAGTCTTCCTCGTCAACACACAGCCAAAAAGCAATGCTCAAACGACGTCATTTACCTTTTCAGTGTAGGCGTTACGGGACTCGTCCTATTCACTCCTTTGTGTGTATTTGGTGAACCTTCGTTTCCCGAGTATGTGTGGCTAAGTAAAGCTATTGCGTGGATTTACATGTACCCGCCTGTACATGTATGTCGGGTGCTGTCATTGCTCCTGCACCCCGTCAGTCTTGTGTGGCTGTGGACATGTCTGCTTGTCAGCAAGGTAACTGAGGAACAAGACAGAGTATGAACTTCATACCTACACACAGTCTGTATTTCCTGTGCAGGTGGGTGATCCGTTAGGTGTGGGAACGCGTTGTGTTGCATACGTGTACGTAATTATAATGCTACGCTAATATCTGCAAATTATTATTTGAATTCTTTATTTTCCCTGAAATTAACTTGTGACTGCACATTAGGCAACGCAGGTGCTCTGTATAATGTGTGCATTAGTTTGATATTACATCGTGCTGGTATAATTCTAGAACTGATAAATCCTTTTCTCATATTTAAAAGAAAAAGAAAATAAGGCGAGGTAGTGGTAAAAAAAATATCGAGCAAGTGTATAGCAGATTAATTGATGGGGAATACGAACCCCAGAGTGTCGTGTATACAATCCCCCTAGAGTGTCGTGTATACAATCCCCCTAGAGTGTCGTGTATACAATCCCCCAGAGTGTCGTGCATACAATCCCCCCAGAGTGTCGTGTATACAATCCCCCCAGAGTGTCGTGCATACAATTCCCCAGTGTGTCGTGCATACAATCCCCCAGAGTGTCGTGTATACCATCCCCCCAGAGTGTCGTGCATACAATTCCCCCAGTGTCGTGTATACAATCCCCCCAGAGTGTCGTGCATACAATCCCCCCAGAGTGTCGGACATACAATCCCCCCAGAGTGTCGGACATACAATCCCCTCAGAGTGTCGTGCATACAATCCCCCAGAGTGTCGTGCATACAATCCCCCCAGAGTGTCGTGCATACAATCCCCCCAGAGTGTCGGACATACAATCCCCCCAGAGTGTCGGACATACAATCCCCCCAGAGTGTTATGCATACAATCCCCCCGGAGTGTCGTGCATACCATCCCCCTCAGAGTGTCGTGCATTCAATCCCCAGAGTATCGTGCACACAAAACCCTCCAGGGTGTCGTGCTGTCGTGGCGATGGGGTTTACCGTCGTGCTTGTCGTTCCGTCGCGCTCATGAGTCGCACCGTCGTACCCTGAGAGGTGTACCATCATACCCAGAGGTTGTACCGCTGTGTTTATTTGTCGCACCGGCGTACCTTAAGGGTTGTACCATCATATTTAAGGGTTGTACCGTCGTGGTAATTTGTCGCACCGGCGTACCTTAAGGGGTGTACCATCCTATCCAAGGTTTGCACCGTCGTGCTCATGCGTCGCGCCATCGTACCCTGAGAGCTGTACCATCATATCCAAGGGTCGTACCGTCGTGTTCATGTGTCGTACCGTCTCACTCAGCGGGATTGATAAAGAGACCAAGGCGGAGCGAGTGACAAAATAAGACATGCTTACTTTGGGGGGAATGTTGCACAGAAGCCTGTGAATACTGCGGTATTTATATCTGGCAGGTACAGCATTCTTGTGCAGTCTGAGCTTTGGCTGATGCACTTCTTGCCTCCGCCCTCCACCTCACACCCACACATCCTCAACAGATCCCCTCCTCTTTCTTCCCCCTCTTGAAGAAAGAAAAAGAAAGCCCCGTCTTTACGCCATGTCTCTACATATGTATTCTCCTATGATCTGTTTGTATATAGTATGTCTACTGTTTGTATATAGTATGTCTGCTGTTTGTATACAGTATATCTAATTTCTCATGGTTTCATTATATATATATATATATATATATATATATATATATATATATATATATATATATATATATATATATATATATATATATATATATAATATATTCTTTCATACTGTTCGCTATTTCCCGCGTTAGCGAGGTAGCGTTAAGAACAGAGGACTGGGCCTCTGAGGGAATATCCTTAATTGGCCCCCTTCTCTGTTCCTCCTTTTGGAAAATTAAAAAAAAAAAAAAAAACGAGGGGAGGATTTCCAGCCCCCCCGCTCCCTCCCCTTTTAGTCGCCTTCTACGACACGCAGGGAATACGTGGGAAGTATTCTTTCTCCCCTATCCCCATATATATATATATATATATATATATATATATATATATATATATATATATATATATTCCATACATATCCGCCATTTCTCGGGCGAGCGAGTTAGCGTCAAGAACAGAGGACTGAGCCTTAGAGGGGAAAATCCTCACTTGGCCCCTTCTTTGTTCGTTCTTTCCGGAAAAGTGAAAACTTTTTTCTCTCCCTCTGTCCATTGAAAAACCGCAAGGAAAAAAATATTTACCTACACATTAGTTCTTTTTTCTAATTTCTGACCCTAAGACTATATTGTTGTGCAGCGTAGGGTGGGGTAGTTTAGATAGATTTTGCAGTTGGATTTTGTCTTCCTCTATCTTGTCAAATTCCATGCAGGCGTGTTTCACAAATGGATAGGTTTTTCTTCCATCCTTTTCTTCCTATCGGACTGTTGTTTGCCGGAGGATGGGGGTAGGGTAGAAGAACCTTAACCTTCTCATCATATTCTATCCTCGCCTCGTCCCCTTGGAATAGGAATACATAGAAAAATCTAAGTTCAAAACAAACAAACAGGACTTGGGCCAAAGGTCTTTCCCATGAATCTCTCTCTCTCTCTCTCTCTCTCTCTCTCTCTCTCTCTCTCTCTCTCTCTCTCTCTCTCTCTCTCTCTCTCTCTCTCTCTCCCCATTGGGTAGGGTGCGGGTGGAGGAAAAGTGTGAGGCAGTTGACATTGGCCCAGGAGAGCGGAGGCGCTTACGTCGCCACCACATGAAGACCATTAGAATATAACCCACAGACGTTGTCTCCGAAAGGTTTACGACCGTCGTACGAGGTTAGAGAGGGAGGTATGAAGCTAGGGAGGGGGTTACGAAGCTTGGGGAGGAGGGAGGGCGATGTATAAGTGGGGACGGGTTGCCGAAATTGTGAGGTGTGGTGGCAGGAAGGCCGTGTCAACTGGGTGAAGGTTTGAGTCCCTATGCAACAAGGTGAGGGTATGTCATACAGTGTCAGGAACCTGCTGGTGTAGGTCGAAGATTTTGAGTAATGTTTCGGAGGAGACAGTTGTCGTCTGTCTGTAGGCCCTTCTGTCTTCAGACGGCCTTTATTTTGTCCATAGCCTGTCTTATCCATGTCGTCCCTTCCATGTGCAGACAGCCCAGAGTCCGTCAAACGTCCATATCGTCCTTTCTGTCTAAAGACCACGTCCCATCCATACCGTCTTTTACATTTCCTCCCGTTCACCCGTCCCGTCCATTCCCTTCCGTACACAGCCCCTTCCAGCCGCACTGTCCCATCGGTCGACAGTCTGTGTTTGTCTTGCTATCACGCATCCTGGCGAGGGAACTCAGTATGCCGGCCACAGACCAAATTTTCTCTCTCCCTTTCCCTCTTTTTTTTTTTTTTTCGTCTTATTCTTGTTTCTCTCATTTTTCCTTTGTCTTTTGCCGTGGAACGACCCAGGCGCGACCCAGATGGAGCGAGGATAACGAGCGGTAACTTGACAGCGAACTTTGCTCTGTTCACGATAGCATCTCGTCCTAATGCCGTTAACAGCATCAGCCACGAACAACATTTCGTAACACGGCACCCCTGTTGACGTCGCTTATTTCGTAACCTCTAGCTTGACCTCACGGCCGAGGAAGTACCATTCGTGTGCTGTGTGACCCCATGTTGTTCTCTCGTATTTGTCCCAGTGTTCTCTGTCCTCGCCGATCATGAATACTCAACACTAACACTTTGAAGAGACGGTAGTCAACAGGCCTTTAATGTTAATACGGTGATATAGCAAACCATCATTGGTGATAGGGCGATATAGCAAGCTTTTGTTTTTAATACGGTAGTGTAGCAAACCATCATTGTTGATAGGGTGATATAGCAAGCTTTTTGTATTTGATACGGTAGTATAGCAAACCATCATTGTTGATACGGTGATATAGCAGGCTGTTGTATTTGATACGGTAGTGTAGCAAACCATCATTGTTGATAGGGTGATATAGCAAGCTTTTGTTGTTTACACGGTAGTATAGCACACCATCATTGTTGATAGGGCGATATAGCAAGCTTTTTGTATTTGATACGGTAGTATAGCAAACCATCATTGTTGATACGGTGATATAGCAGGCTGTTGTATTTGATACGGTAGTGTAGCAAACTATGGTTGTTAATGCGATAGTATAGCAAGTTTTATTTATCTGTGTGGTTGTGTAGCGTCTTCTCTTCTTCTTCTGATACGGTTGTATGGCCGGCTTCTGTTGTTCAGACGGTAGTGTAGCAACATTTCATTGCTCGTACGGTAGTGTTGACCCGCAGTGTAGTGAGCTTTTGTTGCGAATACAGCGAGCCTCATCTCCCTCACGTTACGAGAAGGCGAGCCATACGAAACGTCTTCAGCGTCTGGATCCCCAGAGTTTCGTCGCTTGATTATCCAGAGCGAGTGTAGTTCAGCAAGCTGCTGCCTCATCTGGAGTTCACTGGGGGATAAGATTGTGTGTAGTAAGCCAGAAACACGACACTTGGCCCCTCTTGTTTGTTCGTACATTCAGGTATGTAAACCAAGACTCTCGTGTTTTATTTTGTTCACGAACGTAAATATTAACCGAGGCTCCGCTTTGTTGGTGCGCGAGTTCAGATATTAACCGAGGCTCCGCTTTGTTGGTGCACGAGTTCAGATATTAACCGAGGCTCCGCTTTGTTGGTGCGCGAGTTCAGATATTAACCGAGGCTCCGCTTTGTTGGTGCACGAGTTCAGATATTAACCGAGGCTCCGCTTTGTTGATGCACGGATTCAGATATTAACCGAGGCTCCGCTTTGTTGGTGCGCGAGTTCAGATATTAAACGAGGCTCCGCTTTGTTGGTGCGCGAGTTCAGATATTAACCGAGGCTCCGCTTTGTTGGTGCGCGAGTTCAGATATTAACCGAGGCTCCGCTTTGTTGATGCACGAGTTCAGATATTAACCGAGGCTCCGCTTTGTTGGTGCGCGAGTTCAGATAGTAATCGAGGTGTTCTGTATTAGTTCTTCATGGGTGCAAATATTGATAGAAGCTCTTGTTCTGTTTGTGTTCGACTCTCAGTATTAATCAGAGCCCTTTATTGTTTGTGCATGAGTTGAAATATTAATCAGGGTTCAGTTTTAATTGCGTACGAGTTCAGATATTGATCAAGTTTCTGTTCCATTAGTTCATGTGTTCGAATGTTAATCAAGGATCTGTTTGCCTTGTTTCATGGGCTCGGTTAGATAACGTTCTCAGTATTGCTGGTGGCCAGGACCTGTGAACGCTGGCGGCGTCATCAGTCGTTGCCGAGGTGTGCGTACGTACGTCCAGACATCTCATCATCCGGACCTTGACCTAGCTTATCTGAAAGGCGGTATATATCTTATCTAAACCCCCTCCCCCGCTAGTGCACGAGTCCATATTGCCCTTCTGGAGCTCCAGCTCTTGGTTAATATTGCATCTCCTTGCGGGACGCAGGATGGTGGCAGACGTACACCCGCCACGCCAATATTATGTCTGTGGTTCCGTGTTAAGTGTGCCCCGTTAGGAGGGGTTGGGCGGGGTCGTATCTCTGCTAGAGTGTCACAGACGGCACACACGAGTACACAAGAAGGAATGAAATAAAGAAAGGATCAGCCTTCAAAATGGAAGAAAGATCAATCTTCAGAGTGAAAGAAGGAATGAAAGATCCGTCTCAAAATGAAAGAAGGAATGAAAGAAAGGAAAGATCGGTCTTCATGACGCCGGCCGTCGTGTTTACAGTGCTTTGAAAGCATCAGAGCCATTGTTTCTCATAATTAGGAGGTGCATTAGTGCTGGTGATGTGTTGTATGTATAAAGTTTTTCGTATTGATGCAGGAAGAATTTGTGGCTCCAGCTCCAGGGTTTGTGTTGGTTGTCAGATCAGCCAAACAGCATCACTTCAGGGCTTCGGGACCTCGGTTGTGAAGCAGCCATCGACGTAATATCGCTGCTGCTGCTGCTACCTGCCAGCTCCGTCGCTGTTCAAATTATCGATCGATACCTCACGCCATTCTCAGACTGGATGGACGAGCGTGATCGCCAACTGGCCGGGGTGCTGGCTGCTTGATAGTATATTTCACGGTTTCCACCTTTGGCTGTTGGGGGTGAGGGGGTGGGTGGGTGGTTGTGGTGGGTGAGGTGTGTGGGACGGTGGGGGTAAGAGGTTACTTTCCTGACCCCCTCCGCCATCACTCGTCAGGTTCCAGTGTTGCCCCCCCAGCTCGTGTACACGGGCTAGCCCCGGTACCCTCCTCACCTCCCATACCCCTGTGAGTTGCAGCCCCGGGCCAGTACGTCGGATTTTACGTAACTTGGTATATATCTGTCTGTCTATCCGTCCGTCCGTCTGTCTGTCTGTCTGTCTGTCTGTCTGTCCGTCCGTCTGTCTGCCTGTCCGTCTGTCTGTCCGTCCGTCCGTCCGTCTGTCTGTCTGTCTGTCTGTCTGTCTGTCTGTCTGTCTAGCCTGCCTGTCCGTCTGTCTGTCTGTCTATCCGTCCGTCCGTCTCGTCCGTCTGTCTGTCCGTTTATATTCATGAAGGGGGGTAATCACACTTCAGCCGGAGTTCAGATAATTCATTTCATTAAAACTTTACAATACGCAACATTTTTCCACGGAGGAAACCCGCCTCATCAGGTGTAAACAATTCACCAAGTTTCAAATTTGAAATTTGGTGAATTATTTACGTCTGATAAGGCGTATTTCCTTCGCGAAATGTGTATTGTATTGTAAAGTTTTAATGAATTAGATTATCTGAACTCGTACTGAAGGGCGATAATCCCTTCATCATTATCACGGACTGGTGTGACCGTCATATATATATAATATTATATATATATATATATATATATATATATATAGAGAGAGAGAGAGAGAGAGAGAGAGAGAGAGAGAGAGTTTTTTCTGTAGATTATGTTTTCGGACTCTCTCTCTCTCTCTCTCTCTCCTTAACGATAAGGTGTCTTAAAAGAGTCCTGCATCCCCTAGAGAGGTAAGGGGGGTCTCCCGCCAAACTGTCGTGTTGTGGGTTCGCTCTTTCCTTGATCCTTTAATTAATTTCATGTTTCCCCATAACTGCACAAACTGCCATTAACGCAAGGGTTCTCTCCTCAGGTACGTTGCGGTGGATGACGGCGCCGGCACAGGTGGAGGTGGACGGGTCTGCACGGTGACGTATGAACCATCTCGTTGTCAGGATGAAGCAGTCGAGGCATGAATGGTCGTAGATTTCACGTGGGGTCATCCACTGTAGGGCATTGTTCGTAACAGCTTAATAAGGGCTGTACGACTCCTTGAGTAGGGAGGTACGACCCATTGAGCACAATGGTACGACCCCTTCAGCACGGAGGTACGATCCCTTGAGCATGAAGGTACGAACCCTTAAGCACGACGGTACGACCCTTTGAACACGACGGTACGAACCCTTGAGCACGACGGTACGAACCCTTGAGCACGAAGTCACGACCCCTTGAGCGCAATGGTACTACCCCTTGAGCACGGTAGTATGAACCCTTAGATATGATAGCGTGACTCGAATCCCCGAGGGTCAGGTCAAAGGCCAGGCCCTGATACGCAGTGGATTGCTCCGTCGTGTTGCTGAAGTGGCCTGAGAATTAGGCCCCGGAGGTGCCTAATGGCCGGGAATGTGCACAGGAAGGGCTCTCTTACGAGGAGGGAGGGGAAGGAAGGGATGGGGAAAAAAGGGGGCGAGGGGCTTGGGGGCGGGGGTAGATACGCCAGGCTTGTAGAGAGCGAGGAGATGGGAAAGGGAGGTAGGACGGCGGAGGGGAAAGAAAGGGATGGGAAAGAGGGGAGATACGGCAGGCCTCAGGTGAGGGGAAAGGGTGGGTAAGGGAGGCAGCACGGTGGAGGTTAGGGAGTACAAAGAGAAATCAGAAAGTCGAGGAACTGGAGCCGGAGGAGGACAGTGCAGTGCAAGTTTGAGGGAAGGGAACGCAGAGGAGCAAGATGGATGAGAGAGAGAGAGAGAGAGAGAGAGAGAGAGAGAGAGAGAGAGAGAGAGAGAGAGAGAGAGGTATAGTGGAAAGTGGAAAGTCGGGGAGAGGCAGGTGATGGATGACCTGATGGTGTGTGACGAGGTTACCTGCTGGCGGACGGTAGTGCAAGGATCTGTCAATGGGGGGTATTTGGGGCAGCCCCCCCCCCCCCCCCCCCATGGATCCAATGTGTGGAATACAAAATGGTTTGATGACTGTAAATGATAATTCATATTGGGAGATTGTGTTTGTTATCGCTGAAGAGAAATCTACAGTTTTTATTTTCACACGAGATTTTTCAATATACTATGACCGTTGATGACCACACGCCTGACAAGAGGTGTTGATGATGTGATGACCACGTTTGGGAAGAACTTTTGATGACCACGCCTGCCAGTAACTGATGATGACCGCTGCCAAGAACTGATGATGACCACGCCTGCCTGGCAAGAACTGTTGATGACCGCGCCTGCCAAGAACTGTTGCTGACCACGCCTCGATGGAAACTTCGTGTTTCACCTCACGGATTCCGAATAGGATTTTCTTTATGGCAACATGGGAAGGAAACCGAATTAATTTCAGTTTGGAATGGGGGTGTCAGTAACCGTCCCTTGGGAGTCCCCTCGTAAATCACCGTAATAGTGTCCTAAAGTCCGAATTTCATATCGACGGAGGCAGTAGAGAGGACATGCGGAAGGAGGAAGAGGAGGAGGAAGAGGGCGATGATGACGATGACGATGAAGGGTGCAGTCGAAGAGGGAGGAGAAAGATGGGTTAGAAGAGAGGGAGAAGAGGAGTTGCAGGGAAGGATTGCGAAAGAAAAGGGGAGATAGAGTGAGAGAGGGGAGGGAGATAGGTCAGTAGAGTGAGAGGGGAGTGTCCACGGCCCAGGTAGGCCCACGGAGGAGGAGGATAATCAATATTCTCCTGATCTAAAACTCTGTAGAATAGGGAACTTGTGGAGAGTGGGCCTTCGCCTCGGGAGATTTAACTCGTAGTTCAGATTGTGCACCTGGTTTAGGGGGTTTACCTCTGATCTTCATGGTAGAGTTTCATCTTGGATGATCTTGGACATGTCTCGTGGATGTTTTACGCAAGTATAGGAGCTCTTTGACTTTTTTGTGTGCATGTGGATCACGTTAGAGACACCCGTAGTGTATGTGGACCACCTTCAGCGTATTATCCCATGTTGTATCGGGTCTGACATCCCAATCAAGAACACATAGTACCTCTCATACACTTACGAGTAATAGTACTGAAGATGAAATTGATTGATTGATTGATTGATTGATTGAATGATTTCTTGAGGACCTGAACTGAATAATCTTTTCTCTAGTAGTTGTACCCTTAATCAAATTTTCTGTCCTAAATATGTTACTTCTTCATTTTATTATGTTTTTGATTTTATATTCATTTTTTTTTTTTTTCATTAGGTTTTGTTGTATTTCATGTCTGTTGGTTCGGTGTACCTTCTGTCCTGGTACCAGGTTACGTAGGAGAGGGATTTTTATTGGGTTATGACCGAGTATATAGGATCGAGTGGAAATATGGATAGCGCTGGTCCCTGCCTGTACGGGGTTACACCGCGAGTGAGGGGTCACCATTTGGCGAGGGTGTATCATGGGGAGACGCAGTATCGTCAGAGACCTCTCATTCCATAGGAGTCCATCATTTCCCTGCCTCTGGAAAGTAGCGCTGCCTAGGAACTGCAGGAGGCTCTGGAAAGAGGTCCTGCTTCACGCCAGGACCCTCTCTTAGAAAGTGGGTCCTCGGGTAGTTAGGAATAACATTGTTAGATGACGTCAGGGCTCCTTTCCCCAGGGTCTGTGGCACCTTCTAAGGCTACGCTACAATCGGGAACAGGGAAAGGATGAATTTGTCTGGTGTCAGATGGTCTTGGACGAGATTGTATTCCAGTGATGCAGCCTCGCCGAAGGTTTCTTTTCGCACACGTTGTAACCACAAGGAGGAGGAGTCTAGTAACACACACACACACACACACACACACACACACACACACACACACACACACACACACACACAACCTACTCTTAAGCCAGGTGGTACCCGTAATATCGACCAATCCATAGGGGTTGGTATTTTATGTGGACTTTGTTTTGCTCTTTTTTGTATACATGTTGTTCATTCCTATTTTTCATCGTGTTTCAAACTAAGGTGTTCTTTTCCGTCCACTGTTTTGTGCATAGTTAATTGGTTTTCTGTTATTGGTTGGAAAGGACAATGTCTCTTATTTTTGTTAGCTGTATTATTTAGTTCATAGTTCCACCATCGTGGCTGTCTTTCACCTGGTTATTGTAAAGATCAATGTATGTGTGTGTTAGAGAGGGCGAGAGAAAGAGGAACATATATATAATTATATATATATATACTTCAGAGTCCACGTATTTACGATTTATTAGTTTAGTAGGAACGTTCTTTTAACTTCTCTAAGAACTCTTAAACGTTTTCAGATGCTCTTAAACCTTCCATAAAAGCTCTTGAAGAGCTCTGAAAACTTCAGCGTTTTCTCAATGGTCCTTGAAAAGAGTTTTTGAAAGCCCTCATATGTTTGCCACCAGCCCAGGAGGTTGATCAGTGTAATATACGAGGGGAACGGGTCCAGGCAGGGCTCTCTCGTACAGGCTTCGTGATCCAGACGCCGTTTGTGGGGTCTGGTGGCTGAGAACCCCCCTTGCCTTAGAGGGTTCCATCGCTGGTGCTACTCCGGCTTGTGAGGGGGCGGACACACGTCTATCCCTTGGGACTGTGTGGCTGCTTCTGCTTGAGCATTGGATGCCCTTTCGGAACCCGCTGGACTCCTGGAACGCGTGTCTAGGTTTTTGGGCGTGCTCGACTCGTGGAACGCGTGTCTAGTAGGCTTTTGGACGTGCTTGGCTCCTGGTGCACGTGTGTAGACTCTTGCACGTGCTTGGCCCCTGGTACACGTGTCTAGCCCTGGAAATAGGCTTATCCTTGATGAACTGGAAGCTGCGGTAATGCTGTCCAAGACAACTGCTGGGAGAGTCCTGGAGTGTGTCCCTGGTCTTTGTGACCAAGGTCAGAGGGCTGGGGTACAGCTGAACATTCAGTATATCTCCAGGGTGTTGAGGGACGTCTAAGTAAGGCTTGAGGGGTCCGAGGATGAAGAAAGGTGTACTGTGCTGTTTAAAAATCAGGTTACATTCAGTGCTTTAAGGATGACGAGGAAGACAATAGGATCTTAGGTAAGCCACGGTCATTTAAGAATACTTTGTGTGTGTGTGTGTGTGTGTGTGTGTGTGTGTGTGTGTGTGTATGTGTGTGTGTGTGTGTGTGTGTAATGATCGTGTGGCCAGTTTACGATGCTGTTCAAGGTTTCGGATATTGTCACGTTGGTCGTAGGATGCGAGTTGAGAGTTGCAGGACGAGGATGGTGGTGGTGGTGGTGGGGTGTTGGTAGTGGTGGTGGTGATGCAGGATATTGGTGGAGATATTTGATCTCTTTCAATATTTGTAACGCGCGTTTATTCCCCCCGGTGAGTTTCTGATAGGATGGAAGATCTCATTATTCTGGGGAGAGAGAGAGAGAGAGAGAGAGAGAGAGAGAGAGAGAGAGAGAGAGAGAGAGAGAGAGACCTTTGCACGACATACCTTTATTAATCATATATTTGCGAACTGTTGTGTGTGGGTGTTCACTAATCCCGGGACCACAGTTCGACCCTTGGGGCGGGCGTGAGGGAACGCTATGTGTGATATCGGGTGTATTTGGCGCGTGGTTACCTGCTGTAACGGACACGGACAGGCTGGACTAAGGCTAAATGCATACGAAGTGACTGAACTCCCAAGAGTTGGGGGCTTTACCCTCTGTGTGTGTGTGTGTGTGTGTGTGTGTGTGTGTCTGTGTCTGTGTCTGTGTGTTTGAGTGCATCTACTTTCGTGTCTTTCAATGTGTGTGTTTAAGTGCATTTACTTTCGTGAGTGTCTTTCAGTGCATATTCACGCCTGTTCTTCAGTATAACAATGAGTGGTGTTCGTGTGCTGTTGCGTGCGTTTACCGTTGCCTTTAGATCGAACCCCGGTACTGGGTGAGTCCATTCCCTTGAACTTGTTCATTGTCTTGAGTACGTCGCTTGCCCTAAGTGCGTTTCATTGTCTCCAGTGCGCGTCGGGGGAGTCGGGAGACGAGGCGGTGAGCGAGGGGCAGCGCTTGCAAACACCTCATGACGGAGTGGGAGGTGGGCGGAGGAGGAGGAGGAGCAGGAGAAGTCCTCTGGGTGTAGTGGTGTAGGCTCCGGAGGGCTGGCTCTTGGTCTGATGTCACTCCAGAGAGGTCTTGGGGTGAGGAAGATGAGGGTAAAAGGGAGGGCATTAGTGGAAGGAAATGGGTGAAGTAGAGGAGGGTACGGGGAGGAATAGGAGGAGATGGACTGGTTCTGCTAATAAAAGGAGATGGCATCTGGCTTCCAAGTCACGCATGCTGCGTCTACAGAGGACACGATGTTGGGCTGTAGGAGTCGTCAAAAAAAAAGTACCCCCTTCATCGTCGTCGTTTTCTTTCTTTTTCTTCCTTTCATTCATTCTTTCTATGTTCTCTTTTTCTTTCTTTCTTTCATTCATTCTCTCTATGTTTTCTTTTTGTTTCTCCTTTAATTTCTTCTTCTTGTTGACTTGGGCCTTTGACCCGACACATAGATTTCAAAGGCCGGGCCATCTTACCCAAGTGGCTATACCTGTCGTGAATCAAGGGTACGGTCTTGCCCATCGCTCGTACCGTCGTGCGTCAAGGGTCGTACCGTCATGCCCAAGGGTCGTGCACTCGGGTTTTCAGAGGCTATAGGTGGTCAGAGACAGAGGTATCTTAAGGTTAGCATAAGTTAGGGAAATTATTACCAAACGCAAAGTACTTTAATGTCGAATTTGATTTCGCCACTGTGTCCCTGTATGTTATTATCCATATTATTATTATTATTATTATTATTATTATTATTATTGAGTTGATTTACCTTTTTCTTAACAATTCTGTATCCTGACATTATTGATGTTCGTATCGTCTAAATTCGCGGATGACAAATTGTGCCAATAATCCCATGGCTTAACATGCTAATGGCCCGTGGACGCAAGGGACATGTAAGGAAAGGCGAAGGCGAGGAGACGAACAGTACGAAGCTAAGGACAGGTGTGTCGAGAGGACGGAGGGAGGAACAGGTGTCGGGACAGATGCGCACACGGACAGAAATAAACATTAGACAGAAGGCTTGGCCCCGTCACCGCACCCGCCTTCCCCACCCTGGCCCACAATATTAGCCACGTATTAGACAATACTTGACGCGCGCAGCTGCCGCTACTGAGCACCAGAAGGCCCGTTAAATACCTGAGATCATCCCTCATGCGTCCGATGTGGCATAGCACTGTCTAAGACCGCTGGTAGGGCGGGGAAGTGGGGGCACGTGCCTCGCCCACGGTGTCTGTCTTGGGTGTGCCTGGGTGCCAAGAGCGGCTCCCTGTGGCACCCCGGCTATGGCAGCGCTTGCAGGAGGTGGAGCGGGGCTCCGGAGGTGAGGTGGTGGTGGTACCGGTCCGTGTGATACCAAGAGAATGAGTACCAGCGTCGAGATTTATTCCTCCCCCAGTGGCGAGGCTGGCGCGTGCTGGGGAGGGGAGAAGGTGAGGAGAGAGTGGCCGGAGGTGTTCACTGGGAGAGAGAGAGAGAGAGAGAGAGAGAGAGAGAGAGAGAGAGAGAGAGAGAGAGAGAGAGAGTGTGCTTAGCGAAAGGGGCGAGTGATGCGCGGAAGGGAAGAGAGCACTCAGAGAGGGTGGAGGATGGCATGTTGGGAGGGGAAGAGTGACAGGTGAATTATCTGATGATTTCTTTTTTCCCATCGGCCATATGTAGAGGGGCACTCTTAGCTTTCCCCGTCCACCGGATGTGAGGAGGGAGTTTTTAGCTATACCCATCCATCATATGTGAGGTGGTAATCTTAGCTTTCCCCATTCATCGTATGTGAAGGGATAATCTTAGCTTTCCCCTTTCATCGTATGTGAATGGGTAATCTTAGCTTTCCCCATCCATCGTATGTGAAGGGGTAATCTTAGCTTTCCCCATCCATCGTATGTGGAGAGGTAATTTTGTTTCCCTATCCACTGTGTGTGAAGGGATAATCTTAGCTTTCTCCATCTATCGTAAGTGAGGAGGTAATCTTAGCTTTTCTTATCTACCTTTACGTGATGGGGTAATGTTACTTTAGTGGGACTGGTAAGGATTGTCAGCTAAAGCATAGGAGAAGAGTGTAGGTTCACTGAGAGATGATAGTCCAGTAGAGTTGAGGAGGATAGCGATAGCAAGGATAGTCCGCAAAAAGCACCATACATGAGGGATAGTCACTAAAGCCCCGTTGATGAGAGAGATGGGCCATGAGGGATAGTAAGGGATAGTCGGGTGACGCCCGGGAGATGAGGGATAGTAAGGGATAGTCCGCTAAAGCTTTTAGAAAAGAGGGATAGGTTTTTAAAGTTGTACAGCAGCAGTAG
Organism: Panulirus ornatus; assembly: GCF_036320965.1. Lineage (NCBI taxonomy): Eukaryota > Metazoa > Arthropoda > Malacostraca > Decapoda > Palinuridae > Panulirus > Panulirus ornatus. The sequence continues at coordinate 20,980,811 of NC_092230.1, read as the reverse complement.
GACCAACACCTCAGTCTTCAACAGCCTCGTCATCATAGTGACACTGGCTGGAGTCGAGTGTATAAGGAACAGGGAGAAGGTGGGAGCGAGACCCCTTCGTCCAGTTCAAGAAAGTGGGCGAAAACTGGTGGAAAATGGGACATGTTGCTGGGAACGGTTCTCCCCCTCTATCTCTGGTTTCTTAATCGAGTCAGGGCTCTTTGATGTAGTGAGAGAGAGAGAGAGAGAGAGAGAGAGAGAGAGAGAGAGAGAGAGAGAGAGAGAGGGGGGGGGGGGGGGGGGGAGGAACCTGCATAGTAGGCCAGGGATTTTCTGGAGCAGATCCATCTCAGGCTGAGTTCACTTTCGCCTGCTGCTGCTGCAGCTACTGGTGACAGAAGTCTTTGCTATTTCTCTCTCTCTCTCTCTCTCTCTCTCTCTCTCTCTCTCTCTCTCTCTCTCTCTCTCTCTCTCTCTCTCTCTCGTCTGCCTGTTTACCTTAGACTTTCCCTGTTTATTTCTTATCTGTTTATGCCAATCTCTTTTTCTCTCCCTATTTATATATATATATATATATATATATATATATATATATATATATATATATATATATATATATATATATATATATATATTAGTGTTCTCTGCTTCTCTAGTTTAATAAGTAACTGTCCGTCAGTTTGGTGTATGTACTCCCCAGCAGTTATTAAGGCAGATTGGGTCCAGTTCAATCCTGCTATTCGATTTCTGTGCGCCTCCCAGTCAGTCTGTAACACGATCTGGGGTCCAGTCCATCCGTCTGTTGGGTGTGTGTACGTACGTTCCAGTCGGTCTCTGTCACAGTCTGGGTCCAGTCCGTCAGTCTGTGTGGTGTTCTGTGTACTTCCCTGTCAGTCATGAACACAGACTGGGCCCAGTCCACCAGCCTCTTTGACGTACGTATGTACTTTGAAATGGCAGGGCTAACGCGTAGCGCTCATCATGGGAGAATCTAGGGTTACAGAGAGAGAGAGAGAGAGAGAGAGAGAGAGAGAGAGAGAGAGAGAGAGAGAGAGAAGGGGAGGGGGTTCGTGTGCTTGTGTGTATCTGGTTATATACGTTTGTCTGATGAACAAACAATGGCAAGGCTTGAACAGGAATGAAGCGGAGATAAGAGAGACGCGAGGAACGAAACGATAAGATTGAACCAAAAAAAAAAAAAAAAGAGAGATTGGAGGCGTAAAACAAGAATTTGTAGACTAGAACGTTGGGAGACGAGACAAATTAATTAATTGATAAGAAAATTACAGAAAGTGAGGAGGTTTTGGAGCATAGATAAGGAATGTTTACGAGCAAAGTTGCAAGATAATTCGCCGGGCGGATGTTCATGGGGGTTGAGTGGGGAGGGGGTTGGACTTTTTAAACACATATCCTCCCCCAGCTTGACTGCTGGCGCTTTCAAAGCTTGAGAGGACTCGCTGGTGGGGCCCTGAATTTCAAAAGCTGGCGTTGACGAAGCTTGGAAAACTATCCAAGCTTGTTGTTCAGAGTTTTGTTGTGATTTTTACCGCCGGAAGTTTTTGAGATGTTGTGAACTTCCTCCAGTTGTGGTGCTCAAAGAGCCCTCCAGCAGCAGCACTGCAGCTGGTGGTGACGACGAGGTGGTGTCCGATTCTTCAGGGTAGATCGAGTGGTGGAGTCATGGGGGCTTCCCAGCATTGAGGGAACAGACGCCGAGCGATCTGACTCTCTGTGCCAGCTGTCTTGCCGTACCGGCTGACCGACGTGCCAGCTGCCCGCCGTACCAGCTGGTCACTCGTCGAGCAGACTGACTGATGCAGCTGACCGCGGAACTTGCCGTGTCGGACCGTCCGATCAGCTTATAACCACCCGACCACCCTACTACCCGACCGCTGCATTGTCCGAATTCTTCAGCCACCAGTCGTCCGACTAGCCCGACCAACTCGCCCCCACCCGACCAGACAGCCATCCGACCAGACAGCCATCCAACCAAGCAACCATCCGACCAAAAAGCCACCCAGCTGTCCCCAGATTATCCATCCCGACCAGTCCACCGACCGACCGACCAGTGGCGGCGGGTTTGGGAATGTTACAGCATTTGAGTCGCTGGAAGCGAACCGCTTGGGCTGTGTAGCGAACCCCGCGAACTCCCTATAGTATTTCGTGCCAGGTCGTACGACTTCCCTTCGTATGGGGGAAGGGGAACTCACAATCTGTGTTTGGGGGCAACCCCAGAGTATCTTTATAGAGGGAAGTCGACGGGGGGGGGGGGGGGGGACTAAAACCCCAGAACCCTAAGTCTTTGGTGAAGGAGTTCTGGGGTGGTGGGGAGGAGTCCAGACTCCCCCAGAATCTCTGTTTGGGGGCAGTTAATGAAAGGTTTCGGAGACGTCCCCAGAACCCCAAAGTCTCCCTCGTCTGGGGGAGGAGGAGTGTTATTCAAAACTCGGTCTGAACTCTCCGTGTGTGCGAGAGGAACAGTTGGCCTCAGGCTACTGTGTAAAGTCTTGATGAACTTAATGAAACAATTTGCCTAATTAGAGGGTTGAAGTGTATATGTAATTTCACTTTTTTTTTATAATGTATCATTTTTGAGTGTTGATATTATGTGTTGTGGAACATAACATCTAACCAGTTTCAAACAAAGCGAAAAAATAGATATGTCGTTGAGCACACACACACACACACACACACACACACACACACACACGAGTAGGATGGTACTCCCGTCCGAGTATCGGAAAGGTTATTGAAAGCGACGCAGTTGAACTAGCACTTAATTGGCTGTCAGCTTCACCTCCCTGTCCAATGGGCTAGCCTGTTCATTGTTACCTCACACACGCACTTGGCTTGCTGGCGTTCCGTCCAAAAGCACCCACTCCCTCCATCTCACACGTAACACTCGAGAACATGTATGTGACACGCGCCAGCCCTGTCTAATGGCAATGTCCCATCCGGGGGTAAGCTCTAGGGAGACCAACTGAACGTTACACCATCTGTTTTCCCCCCACAAGGTGGCTAGGGATGGTCAATAGGGCCCGCTGTAATTTTCCGTCGGAGCGATTGGTGTTGTGTCTTAATAGTGGCGTAGCTCGCCCGAGTTGGGGGGGGGGGGGGTACTGTTCGTATAGCTGGGGTGGCCTTGCTTACACACACAAACACACACTCTCTCTCTCTCTCTCTCTCTCTCTCTCTCTCTCTCTCTCTCTCTCTCTCTCTCTCTCTCTCTCTCTCTCCCCGTCTTGTTATCACCTCTCTTCAACCATCCCTTTTCCCTGCCGCTGTGATGTTGCAGTCCTCTCTTATCTGCCGTAGCGGTATGATGTCGGAGATTGCTCTCATCAGCTCTCTGCTTGAAACAGTCCGGATCCCATAGGAACCTAAACCCAAGGCACACATCCGACCTCTGCTGCTTCACGTAGTTTGTGTTTGTAGACCAGCCAGGCGAGGATTGACCGTTATGGTACCTTTTTTCTTCTTTCTTTTTGCTTTCTACAGATTGACTATAAAATTCTATTTCATTCTTTTGTCTTTCCCTCTTCCTGTAACCCAGCCAATTTTCAAAAGTCGATTGCACAAGTACCATGAAAAGCTGAAGTTTTTCATACTCATTATCGTACATTTGCTTCTGGATACTTTGGGGTATGATTTATACTTGTAATATGTTGCAGTGATATATATATATATATATATATATATATATATATATATATATATATATATATATATATATATATATATATATATGACGTAAGACTTTGTCTAATGCGACCTCTCAAATTCATAGGTGCCATATGAAGGAAAAGACAAAATACCTTAAACATACGGGGCTTGAGACTACAACACCTTGCCATCTACCATCAGAAACAGTCGTGGATGCACGGTAGAGAAGTTCAAGGGTGCACTGGACAAGCACCTGCAAAGTGTACTAGACCAGCCAGGCTGTGGGGAAGTTTCGAAAGAGAAATGGGCAGAAACTTGATCTTGGAGGCATTACACTTAACCAGATTTCGTCTTCTCCAGTGAGATATCCTGCCCAAGGAAATCGTCAATTTAAAGAAGAAAAAGCGTAGGATATAAAATTGAACCTTAAGGGACACCTTTGTTGTTGGAGAAGGTGGAGGGGAAAGGAGGGTGAGGGGAGTCTGGTCCATCAACAACCGCGGAGATAGATAGGCCAGAAAGGAGGTTTGAATGCGGGAGTAAAGTGAGGGAGGGAAGCCAAGAGAGGGAAATTTAGAGATGAGACCCCGATGCCATACCCTGTCAAAAGCTTTGGATATACCAAGAGTAATACATAGGATTTCCAAAAATCTTTCAGGGATGATGACCAGACATTAGTAAGATAGTAAAGAATATCACCAGTGGATCTCGCCTTACGGAAGCCTTAATGGTGATCAGAGAGAAGATTGTGAGATTTAACACGTCATAGGATTTAGGGGTTCAGAAGGGATTCAGAGGCTGTAAATGGTAGATGTAAGAGCAACAGGACGATAGTTAGGGGGGTTAGAACGGTCATTCGTATTAAGTATGGGATGTACCCACGTATGCTTCCAAGAAGAAGGAAAAGTTTTGTTTTTTAAAAGAAACGGAACAGACAAGCAAGCACAGGTGCAAGTTCAGAGGCACACTCTTTCAGTACACGGGGATGGATGCCATCAGGACCATAAGCCTTACTTGTGTCTAGAGAGAGAAGCGATTTTCGGACAGTCCGAAAAGAGATTACGGGAAGAGGTATATAGGGTTAGTAAGAGGAGCATCATGTGGTGAAGGATTGTTACTCATTCAAGGTGGACTTAGAGGAGAAACAAGAACCAAAGAGAGTTGCTTTGTTTACGGGAGAGACAGCTATAGTACAGTCAGAACGGAAGAGTAAAGAGTGACAGAAGATACCCTTAACTACAGACCAGAAAGACGTATCTGTCCTTTATGAAGCACTTTGTTTGAACAGAGGAACGCTTTGCCTGGCGGTTAACATACGTGTAATGATTACGGGCAGTGATAAATGCTGAATGGGAGGGAGCCGGAGGAAGGAAAGGTTATTCCAAATGTGCCTGAATACCTTCAGAACAGGAACGGTTGAACCATGGGATAGAAGAAGAGCTTGTCTTGGAGGAAGAGGGAATAAATGTTTCCATTCCCACACCAATAACGTCTGCTAAGCGTTTGTCGGAGACAGAAGCATCACCTTAGACTGTAATTTACCCAAGGAATGTCTGAAAGGAATTTTCGTAATGCATTCCATTCAGCTTTGTCGAGGTGTCAACATTACATTTCGAAAAGGGCTGCTGGACGGGGAGGAGCCGTGAAGATAGATACATTCATGAGAGTGTGTGGTCAGATGAAGCAACGAGGGGCGAAATTGTGTAGCTACAGAGCGAAGGATTTAAGGTGAAAAACAGATCCAGAATGCACAAGAGAACCGTGTCCTTGTAAGGAAGTGGTACTGGATGAGGAAATCGTACCGAGTGAGGAGACCACAACGTAATGAGATTTTCCTCAGTGAGGAGGCAGTCATGAGTGAGGAGAGGGGAGTTGTGAGGTGACGCGACGGTACATTAGGATCTCGTATCCTCCCTCCAGCTTCCTGTACCACTCCGCGATTGACTGTGTTCATGATCAAGTTGATCAGACATGCAAATGAGCTGGGAGTTGGGGGTGTAGGGGAGGGAAGAGTCTGGCGGCAAAGACCCTTCTCATTCATTAGGAGTTGGGGAAGGGAGTTGGGGGGGTGCTTTTATTCCCCCTCTCATTAGTGACCCCAACCAGGAATCCCGGGGACTGGGATGGCATCCCACGAGTTCTTCCTGTCGCATTTAGGCTCTGGATAGGGTGTTGGGAGGATAGAGGGACGATCCAGTCCCCCTTCTCCCCAGCAGGCGGAGCTGTTGTGGCTCGGTAAGGTGGACGCGCACTCGGGGCCTCTGTGGTGTAGTGGGACGGAGGAGGAATGTCAGGAGGACCTCTGTCTGATGGAGTGGAATGCCATCTTTAGGTGATAGAAAATGGGGTGGGTGGCTGAGGAGGACACACTAGGGAACGACTGGTTTTTCGATAATGGGGAAGGGGTCGTCTTCAAGCGGTTTTCTTTCAGAGGCATAATGAAGGCTTTCCACTGGTTCCGTGGGGCTGGAGGGCTGTAGATATGGGTTTGTACGACCCTCGAAAGAGAGACTCCTGGGGACTTTGAGAGCAGTGTACCACCGCAAGGGTACGACTCCTTGGGTGGGTCTGTGGTCGTTGTAACCTCTGAGCGAGGAGGTAAGTCTCGTTTGTGAGAATTTTCTGATTTTGAGAGCGACGGAACAACGACCCTTGAGGACGACACTACGACCCTTGGGTAAGGTGGCCAGGTCCTTGAATCGATCGTTGAGGGTCAGGTCAGTAGCCAGGCCTTCATGCTCGAGGGTCGTATCCTTTTGCTCAGATGGCAGCACCGTCGTGCTTAAGGGTCGTACCGCCGTGCTCAAAGGGCAATGAGGAATGTCATGTGTGTTGTCTGGGGTCGTTCTTACGTCAGGAGAACAGAAGCGGACGACGGTATGGGAGCTCAAGAGGGGTCGTTCACTGTCGTCAACCAGCACGACCAGCCACCATGGACAGAACGACCTGAGGTGAAGAAAATCTGGGTCCTGGTACCGGACGTAGGTCTTATCCATATAGTAAATAAAAGAAAAGAATAACACGGAAAATATATGTGATTGTGTTCCTGTAGGGCAAGAAAGGGCTTAGTGAACCCAAAGGTTCCACGAAGATTCGGTTCCATCCTAGTTCCTGTTTTCATCTTCAGTGTACCGGAATTCTACGACTTTTTCTGTTTCATTTTCGTAACGTGTGAGTCACCTGAGATCATTCTGCAGGGCGAAGGGTAAGGTATGTCTGTGTGTGTGTGTGTGTGGATAGTTTGGTACGAGGTAGAGGTGTTCCCTTCTCGAATGTCGTGAAGCCTGAACGATCAAGATGTTCTCTTTGACACACTCCATCTGTAAAGCCAAGGAAGGTAGAGAGAGAGAGAGAGAGAGAGAGAGAGAGAGAGAGAGAGAGAGAGAGAGAGAGAGAGAGAGAGTTAACATCGCCAGGTTCGTGTGTATAGCCGTATGCTAATGCTAAACGATCCAGTAGTGGTGATAGAATCAATGTGATGGACACAGGCGTTCAGCCGGGCACGCTTGCCATGTGCAGAGGACGCATTGATCGACCGAGTGTGTTGGCGATGATAAGAAGGTAGCGGTTAGTGCATTGACCCAGGAGTGCGGGCCGGCCGACATTTACCTGTGAAATACGGAGGCAGAAGTACTGCCGAGATGTGTGCTGAGGAGTGAGGGTGTGGGGTAATAGAGGCTTGGCTGTGGAGGCTGGCAGGGTGATGACAGCTTGGCTCTGTATAAGTCTAGTAGGCTGACGACGGACCAGACAGAGGCTTGGCTCCGTGTGTCTGTTAAGCTGACGACAGATCAGAGGCTTGGCTCCGTGGGTCTGTCAAGCTGACGACAGATCAGAGGCTTGGCTCCGTGAGTATTGAGCTGACGACAGATCATATGCTTGGCTCCATGAGTCAGTTAAACTGACGATAGATCAGAGGCTTGGCTCCTTAGGTCTCGTAGGCTGGCGACGGATCGGAGACTTGTATCCATAAGTCTAGTAGGCTGACGACAGATCAAAGGTTTGGCTCCCTAAGTCTCGCTGGCCGACGACGAATGGAAGGCTGTCTGTGATGAGACTCGTGCCAGTAACCATGCTAGGGTTAGTCCCTCCAATTTCGACCAGCACTATATGCTGTAGTAGTAATTCTGACAGCTGGGTGAGAAAGAGACGTTGTCCGTACCATGCCTTCTCAGTTACCCAGGGTTAAAGTATCAACAGACGTAGGCACTACGTGCTGTTTCTTATGTAGGAAAAGAAATGATAGAATTGCGGTCATTGAACATGCATGTCATCTTTACGGTGGATCAAGACTTCGACGCTAAGGTCCATGGACGTTCTCCTGTAGCAAAAACTTTTAAGCAGTATTTAGTGTGGAAATAGATTAAGAAAACGACACCAACCACGCAAGCCCCTGGCGTTCAGGTCAGGTTTTACCGTACGTAAACGAGCTGCGAACACACTCCTCAAGAACTGTTTATATATATATATATATATATATATATATATATATATATATATATATATATACTATTATACTTAACCGCCGTCTCCCGCGTTAGCGAGTGAAAGCAAGGAAACAGAAGAGGAATGGACCAACCCACCCACATACATATGTATATACATAAACGCCCGCACACGCATATATATATATGATAGAGTTGATAGAGATGCTCTGTGGAAGGTATTAAGAATATATGGTGTGGGAGGAAAGTTGTTAGAAGCAGTGAAAAGTTTTTATCGAGGATGTAAGGCATGTGTACGTGTAGGAAGAGAGGAAAGTGATTGGTTCTCAGTGAATGTAGGTTTGCGGCAGGGGTGTGTGATGTCTCCATGGTTGTTTAATTTGTTTATGGATGGCGTTGTTAGGGAGGTAAATGCAAGAGTTTTGGAAAGAGGGGCAAGTATGAAGTCTGTTGGGGATGAGAGAGCTTGGGAAGTGAGTCAGTTGTTGTTCGCTGATGATACAGCGCTGGTGGCTGATTCATGTGAGAAACCTGCAGAAGCTGGTGACTGAGTTTGGTAAAGTGTGTGGAAGAAGAAAGTTAAGAGTAAATGTGAATAAGAGCAAGGTTATTAGGTACAGTAGGGTTGAGGGTCAAGTCAATTGGGAGGTGAGTTTGAATTGAGAAAAACTGGAGGAAGTGAAGTGTTTTAGATATCTGGGAGTGGATCTGACAGCGGATGGAACCATGGAAGCGGAAGTGGATCATAGGGTGGGGGAGGGGGCGAAAATTCTGGGGGCCTTGAAGAATGTGTGGAAGTCGAGAACATTATCTCGGAAAGCAAAAATGGGTATGTTTGAAGGAATAGTGGTTCCAACAATGTTGTATGGTTGCGAGGCGTGGGCTATGGATAGAGTTGTGCGCAGGAGGATGGATGTGCTGGAAATGAGATGTTTGAGGACAATGTGTGGTGTGAGGTGGTTTGATCGAGTGATTAACGCAAGGGTAAGAGAGATGTGTGGAAATAAAAAGAGCGTGGTTGAGAGAGCAGAAGAGGGTGTTTTGAAGTGGTTTGGGCACATGGAGAGAATGAGTGAGGAAAGATTGACCAAGAGGATATATGTGTCGGAGGTGGAGGGAACGAGAGAGGAGACCGAATTGGAGGTGAAGATGGAGTGAAAAAGATTTTGTGTGATCGGGGCCTGAACATGCAGGAGGGTGAAAGGAGGGCAAGGAATAGAGTGAATTGGAGCGATGTGGTATACCGGGTTGACGTGCTGTCAGTGGATTGAATCAAGGCATGTGAAGCGTCTGGGGTAACCATGGAAAGCTGTGTAGGTATGTATATTTGCGTGTGTGGACGTATGTATATACATGTGTTTGGGGAGGGGGGTTGGGCCATTTCTTTCGTCTGTTTCCTTGCGCTACCTCGCAAACGCGGGAGACAGCGACAAAGTATAAAAAGAAAAGAAAAAAAAAAAATATATATATATATATATATATATATATATATATATATATATATATAGAGAGAGAGAGAGAGAGAGAGAGAGAGAGAGAGAGAGAGTTATCAGACTAGACACTTTTAATGTGGTATGATAAAGTCTTTTGAGATGGTGTTAGATCGCACGGAGGATGAGATATGGTTTGGGAGGGAGTGTGGTGGGGTGGGGGCTGGAAGATGATGATTCACGATTGGGTGGAATGTCAAAGCGAGCCACATAGCTGGGAACTCGGGAGTTGAGGCGGATAGACGAGGAGCCCAGGTATGTGAGGTTGTCGATTAGACTCTGTGGAGTATGACGGCATCATGGATTATCCTGGGAACTTGCGGGATTACCTCACAGAGGTTGGATTGTAGTACCGTGGGAACTTATGGGATTATCAAACACTCTTTGATTTTATCAGTATCGTGGGAACTTATGGGATTATCACAACTCTTTGATTTTATCATTAAAGGAATTTTGGGGGGGAATTATCACATTGCTTGGACTACATTATCATTGGAATTTGAGGAATTATCACGTAAAGCTTGGATTATAGTATCATAAGGACTTGGTGTATTGTTAAACTAAGCTTGGATTAATCATCATGTGAAATAGGAATTGTCACACATTATTACACAAAAGGATATTATATTATTGTCGTGAATTAGGATATTATCGACCCAAGCTTAGATAGTTCATCATCATGGGACATGGAGCAGTACCACATCAAGTGTTGGTTATATCAAGACCTTCTAATTACAACCAAATCACCGCCAGGTGGCAGGCGTGATGTCAGTGGGCAATACGCTCGAGAGTAGAGTATTAACTGATGACGTCAGTCATTATTATGGTGACGTCCCTCAGGTAACCCAGTGGGGAAGTGCTCGGGAAACCTTGATGACAATTCCTGTGACGCTGGATCACGTCATTTAGTTCACTGGTGACATCATTCAGCAGCGGATGACATCATCCAGCAAGCAGTGTGACATCATACGGTTAACGCCTGGTGACGTAACTTAGGCAGTGGTCACATCACTTGGTAACATCATTTGGAGATCATTGGGTGACATCAAGCAGAAAATACTGGGTGATGTCAGCTGATGCCCTCAACGTTTGACCTTTGTCCCGGGCGTGTTGGGAATGATGTGTGTTGCAGCTGCTGGTGAGCAAGACGCATCAGAATTGGTGCAGTGGGGCTGTGTGTGTGTGTGTGTGTGTGTGTGTGTGTGTGTGTATGTGTATGTGTGTGTGTGTGTGTGTGTGTGTGTGTGTGTGATTGCTATTTGTATGTTAGGGGGAGAGAGTTCCATCCTCATGTTGCCCCGTCTCTTTACCTTTTATATATATTCACTCTTTCTTTGCTATATGTACACACACACACACACACACACACTAACATATGCCAGGTAGGTGTGTGTGTGTGTGTATGTGTGTTACGGTAAGAGAGTTTTACCCTTGTGTTGCCCCCTTCTCTTAACATTTTTATGTACTCTTATATACGGGGGAGAGAGTTCTACTCTTGTGGGGGCCCCATCTTTGGAACTTTCTCTACAGTCATATAACGTGTTAAACATCTCTATGTTGTACGTATTCACAGATTCATCACTTAGTTTATGCCATTCATCCCCAACACTTACGCTGTTAAAGTACTTGTTTACGGCCTTTCTAACAAGGATCTTGTGTAATATCATGTTTTCGCCCTTGGTTGTTCTTACTTTGATTCTTACGAAGAACTGCTCACTGTTGACGTCATCACAATGGTGTAAAAACTTCAACATTGTGATCGAGTTACCCTTTACTCCTGTCTCTTTCATGGTGAACAAAGTCATGGCCTCTGACCTCCTACTGTAACTCGGCTGTATTTGTTATCCTCCTCTGGACCTTCTCTGTTAGTTCTTTATATGCTTCTTTAAGTGCGGTGGCCAAACTTGGGAAGCATATTCTAGTTTGGCCTTACGTAGGATGTGAACATCCAGCTGAATATCTCCTTGCTCGGGTGCTAGAATACTTTTCTAACATTGGCCAAGAGACAGCTGGTCTGCTTTACTCTCCTCCTAAAGATGGGGCTCTGGCAACAGGTTAGGTGACAGGGTCGTCCTTACAGAACCCCTCTCACGCACAGTTCTGAAGCTTACAACGTGCTAGATGATGATCATTTCATATCGAGATTTTTTTTTTTTTCTCGCAGTGTCCCATCTTCATTACCCTGCCTTAACTCTGGTGGAATTCCATCATCCACGCATGAGACCAGCTTTGGAATTTGTCTCGGTCCCCTTGTAAGTCGATGCAATCCTCCTCGCTTTGTACTTGCCTCATGACCTTGGCATATGTATCTGGCGAAACATATACACCGAGAAGGGCAGTGGTCCCAGGACAGACCCCTGCGGTATGCAGCTGGTGACCCACACCTATTTCGAGGAAACTCCTCTGACATAGGTCCTGTGTTCCCTTCATCTGATTTCTTTGTTTTCATTCATTGCATGAGTCTCCCCCTTATTGTAGCGTGAAGATCTAGTTTTCTATAACGCCCTCCTGTCTGGTGCTGTGTCAAATGATATTCAGTTTTCCAGATACACACAGTCCAGCAGGCTGGATCCTGCGGACCTTCAAGACGCGAGACTGAACACCAATTCTTATATTATTCAGAGCACTAATTCATTCACTGATTTGTTTTTAGTTCTAACGTCGCCCTACAAGGCAGGCGAAATTCCAGGAATGGAAAATGTTCAGAGATCATTCACATTCCATATTGATTTGATAAAAGGCCTAAACTACTTGGAACGGCTGAAATTTCTGAGGCTATACTCCCTGGAGCTCAGGTGGGAGAGGTATATCATATTCAATCCCTGGAAAATGCTAGAAGGTATGGTTCCCACCTTACATCTGGAAATAACATCCTACTGGCATGACAAGCGTGGAAGACATTTTAAGATACCACTTCTGAAATCTGAAGGTGTTATATACACAAAACGAGGAAACACTTTGAACATCCGGGGCCCAACATCCTTCAACACGTTGCAGCTACCATCGGAAACAAGATGGGATGCTAGGCAGAGAAGCTCAAGAGTGGGCTGGATGTGTACCTGCAAAGTGTACCAGACCAGTCAGGCTGTGGGGGCTATGTAAGCCTGAGGGCTGCGGCTTCCAACAGCGTGGTCGACCAGTGACCATATCCAAGAGCCTGTCCTGCACCAGGTAATGCACCACCCAAATTTCACTTGTTCCACATGGACGTGACTGTCACTTGAAAGTCTTGCGGTTCGTTAACATCCAACCTCCTCTCCCAGAATCTGGGTTTCTTTTCGCTCAGGTAATTTCTCTATGGGCATGTAGTCATCCAGTTGATTTCTGATTATCTTTTCCGTTATTCCAAAAGACCACACCCGGGTCGGTGTGTAGATGTGCCAACTTAGTCAGTAACATTTCAGGTAGTCTCTGACGTGTGTATGTGCGCTTCTTCTTCACGTATGGCGAAATTCCATCAGGGCCATTTTCATATATGGGTCAAGGGCCTTTGGTATTGTTTTAATGTCTTTTGTATTGTGTTAATGTCTTTGGTAGATATTTTGATATTTTCCAGGGCTTTTTCCCCCATCCCACCTGACTGGTGTTAGGATCAGTGTGTATGTGTGTGTGTGTGTGTGTGTGTGTGTGTGTGTGTGTGTGTGTGTGTTTTAAGTGTGTATGAGCGTGTTGCTAGGGCACAAAAGCCACGTTTGAGAGGGCAAAGACACAGAGGAGCAAGCCAGGTGTTTTTGAGGATGTGGTTCCAACGGGGTCTTGCCTGCGTGTTGGCGAAGGACCGCCAATAACGACGGGTGAGCGTTGTCTCTCTTTAACCGCCTCCCAGGGGTCAGGACCTCCCCTCCCCTCCCTTCCCCTCCCCCTCCCTTCCCCTCAACCCTTGTCTCACCCCACTACCCTTACCACCATCCACAGAGTCACCGTCATACTCCCCCAACACTCCTCCCTGGCCTCTGCCATCATCCACTTGACTAAGGTCTCTCTCTCTCTCTCTCTCTCTCTCTCTCTCTCTCTCTCTCTCTCTCTCTCTCTCTCTCTCTCTCTCTCTCTCGTCCATGGAGGCTGCTGCCAGTCTCCCCGTATCGCATCTCCCTCCCCTGCCGTCATTTTAATGGGGTCACCGCGGTGTTTCTCCCCCGTCGCTGTCGATGCGTTGTCCTCCTCCCCCATTTCACCACCTGTTGCCCTCTGACGGGGTAACGTATGCTTCATTGTCGTCACAGTGAAGTCACTAACCCTGTGCTCCCCCTTCCTCTCTCTCTCTCTCTCTCTCTCTCTCTAATCTCTCTCTCTCTTCTCTCTTCTCCTCTCTCCTCTCTCTCTCCTCTCTCTCTCTCTCTCTCCCGCCCGTCCTAGGATAGGGAGCACTCCTATCGGAGGCCACGACGTTTTGGGAATTTACTGCATAAGTTTTCATGTATTGGAGTGTAATTCTGCTTCTCTCTACGATGTTTCAGCACACACACACACACACACACACACACACACAGCACACACACACACACACACACACACACACACACACAACACACCACACACACACCTTGAATACGACGATATTCAACCCTTGTGTATGATGGCTTGACCTTTGACCTTGACCCATAAGGTGTCAGGGTCAAAGGTCGCGCTCTCTCTCTCAAGGGTCGCATCATATAAATATCAAAACTCACAAAACTCTTCAAACACTAACAAAAACAAAAAATAATCACACAAACACACACTATAATTCCTACCATAACAAAATTTAACCAAATTTATCACTCCTATATCTCTCATTCTCCTATCTTCTCCCCATTTAATATTCACCTCCCCTCCCTCCTCCATTACTCCATACCTCATATTTCCCTCATAATACTCATAAATATTTTTTAACTCCTCCACCCCCACACCATCATACAAACACACTCCTCTTCCATAACAACACCAAACACAAACCCCCAATCCCTCTATCAAACAATACCAATATTACCCACTTCATTCACCATCACCAACCCAAACACAACAACTTAAAACAAACACAATTAATACCACAATCTTCCTCCTCCCTCCCTCCCTTCACCTCCCCCTCACCATTACTCTCTCAAAACACATTAAATCATTATTTATCTAATAACATCTCTCACTCATCTCTCTAACGCTCTCAATCCTATATCTCTCTTCCTCTCTCTCTCTTTATTTTCTCTCTCTCATCTCTCTATCTCTCTACACACCCCCTACCCCTCCCCCCCTCCCCCCATACCATAAAATATCATCACATACTAATCCCTTTCCCTCCACCAAATAATACAAATAACCCCTAAACCCTAACCCCCTACCAAACCCCTTTCCCATCCCCTAATCTCCACATACACCTCCCTAACCCCCCCCCCCCCAACCCACACACTAACTACCCCCCCCCACCCCCAATCATACACAACACAACAAATCCTACAACTACATCAAAAATATCTCACACCATAACATTCAAAACCCACCCACCCCCTAATAAACAAAAAAATTAACTCTATATTATAACATATAATATCTAATTACACTATCCAATCTAAATATTCAATATCCCCATACAATATAATTCAGTCAGTATACTTTCACTATTCACTCCACACTCCGCAGCCCCCACTCATACACACATTGCTCCCCAAAGTAAACTACAACTCTATCGCTCACTCCCATTTATCACAAATGACCAGCAATCTCCTCTACTCTCTGTGCCGACTCTACCTTACACCACAACGACCACAGACCTCACATCACCCCCCCCCCCCCCTACACCTCCAGCCGCACCTTACTACAACAACAAGATACAGCACTATCCTAACCATCAGCCCGCTCCCCCTATACACACACTGACAAGATAACATCTCTCTAACACGTTCAGCACGCGATATACACAACCACATGAACCCGGTATCTGCACCATATTATCATATCCCGTTTCACTCCACACAAACCGACCACTCGCCCACCCCCACCCCCCACCATACTCCATCCTTCCCACACGCATGCCACCCTCCACCTACTCCCTCCACACGACCACCAACGACGCCCCCTCTCGCGACCGCCGCCCACTCTCTCACTCAGCGCGCCCCACCTGACTGTACGACTCACAGCACCCCTTGTGAGACGCTCAACACCTACACATCCAAACAAAAAGGATCTCCCAGTGCATCCCCTCCTCATTATGCTTGGCGCTCATTTCTCTGCAACGGCACCAGACCGCTCCCGAACCAGACCCCTCCATAACCTACCAACATCCCCAAGGAGAAATAAAAAGCCTACCCCTGCCTCGTACTTCAAGAACCTTGTACTCGCACAATCCCCCCCACACCCCCAGCTTCCTCAACACTGACACAGCACATGGACACTGGAATGACCTGATAAGCACTGAGCAACCGTACTCCCACCAGACATGCACGAGTTACACTTTTTCCTCGCCTTCGCTCCGGACGTCAACCATTCTCCCAAAACGCCACAAGCACCGGGTGATCATATCTCGTAGGCCCTCCATGCCAACGATGGAACTGCCACTGTAAAGACACCTCAGCTGCTGCATCGCCCTCTCTCCCCACACACGCCAGTGGTCTGTGGTCCCGCTGTGGGGGCTCCCCCCACAGAAGATAGAAGGGCCTGCTCCTTCAGGAGGGTCAAGGCCAAGAAGGTGTACTTCCTCAGGTCATTAAGAACATGAACGCCGTCCTTGCAGCAGTACGTTGATACTTGTCTGTCCGTCAGAGAAGTTGACGACGGTATTTTTGCTGTGAGGTAATCTGTCTAGGGCATTGAGGCAAGGGAGCGGGGGTGGGTGGTGTTCACGCCAGAGATGGTGCAAGTTGAGGCGCTAATTGCACTGTGTTGCAAGGGGAGGAGGAGAGGAGACGGGGAGGGGGATGTCCTGGGGTCACGGGGCTTTGAGGGAGGGGGTGCGAGTCAATATCTGGTGCTTGCTGGAGAATATTGCTGAAGTTTGGCCGACGCGCATCTTCCTGCGAAATATTGGCCCCCAAGTTTGCTTCGGGGCAGGGGGTGGGGGAACTGCTAGACGTGTGGTCAGTTTATGGCCAGCAGGAATGGCTAACGTGATTTGGACAAGGTCTGTTGATGTGATGATGATAGCCACATGGAAGACCTACAGTGTTGATGATGATGATGTAGGAAGAAACCACGTGTTTTAGGAATTAAAGTTGTAAACATTTTATTGAGTTAAGTCACCGATATAAGTAAATGATGACGGTGTGTGTGTGTGTGTGTGTGTGACCCTGAAGGGTTAAGATGCACGTACATGTGCCCCAGGTCTTGAATGCCACGTTTAGGCACAGTCTAGTGTAGTGTGGAAGACGGTATCGTGTGTTGGTGCGTTCATGATAATATCATGGTGTGAACACCTGTTACAGTCGTGTGTTGAGTGTGTACTTGAAAACGCAGTTTAGGCCGAAGACGTGTTGATTGTATAGCCATCGCCGTGTTGAGTGCGTTCGTGTCAAGAGCACAAAGACAGATGCCCTGTGAAAGATGTGAACTGAAAGCCTTTACGAAATGTACACTTGAAGATGGCCATGGCATATTGGTGTAGCAAACGTTCCCTCAATATGAACCCGATGTTCTTCAGTTGATGAAAACTAGGTCACCTCAGGTATAAGGAGCAAGGCTTCCTCCCTTACGAATAAGGAATATTATTCCCCAAGAGACAATATTAGGTCTTTTTTTTAAAGGTGAGACTCAGGGGTCCAGGAAATTAGACGAAGGCTTCGCCAGACTTGAAGTTGAGGCTTTCAGGGAAATTATATGATATATATATATATATATATATATATATATATATATATATATATAGAGAGAGAGAGAGAGAGAGAGAGAGAGAGAGAGAGAGAGAGAGAGAGAGACCCCCTAAAGTGACCTGCCGTCTGACCTAGGACTATACTCTGCCCAAATTTGCTAATGGCTTTTCAGGCCTCCATTACTGAAAGGGGGGCTGGCTGCCTCTAATCTGCCACTCTGTTTAATACGCCGCGGTAATGGAGAGCACCAGATGATGGAGAATATTTCCACACTATCATTATTTATTTATTTATTTATTTATAATTATTATTATTATTATTATTATTATTATTATTATTATTATTATTATTATTATTATTGTTATTATTATTATTATTATTATTATTATTTTAATTATTATTATTGTTATTATTATTACTATTATTATTATTATTATTATTATTATTATTATTATTATATATTACAGTAATGATAATGATAATAGTAATTATTATTATTGTTATTGTTATTATTATTATTATTATTATTATTATTATTATTATTATTATTATTATTGCGTCATAGTAAGGGAGTGGAGAAGTTCAGAATCCACAAGTAACAGTTCTAACTACAAAGGGTAAGAGTTCAAAGTTAAGCAGGTGACATATCAGAAAGTTCAGAGGGTAAGTTTTCGAAGTGGATCGCTCTGGAGGGCCGGTGTACGCCAGATAGACTTCAGTCTTCAGTATTTCAGAGAATGTTTTCCTGTCGTCCGGGTGAAATAGACAAGGTGCTGTTAATGAAGCCTTTGCTACTTTTGGAGTTCATGATAGATAGATAGGTGTGTAGAGTGTTGGATATAGGATCTCTACTCGATAACAGTTCATGATAAGGGTTGGATTCGAACGTATGGCACACACACACACACACACACACCCCCGCAATCACGTCGAGTAACGTTACTGCAGTACATACCGTTTTCCTACACCGGAACTTCGTTTTCTTTTAACCTCCGATTTTTTTCGGGGGGGATTAGGTAAAGTACTAGCTTACAACATTCGGAAGTTATTATTACGGAAGTTTAATTTCTGCATTGATTAAGACACACTCCACCGCCTTACCCTTCACTGAAGTTGTGATTTAAGGTTGTATGTCCATGACCAGGACGAGGTTACGTACGTTAGGCGAGTTGTAAAAGGTACGGACGGAGGCTTGTGGATGTGGACGGTGGCTGCTGTGGCATGGCGTGTGGCTGGAAAGCCCCTTACGAATGTGTAGGATATGTGTGTGTGTGTGTCTAGGTAGCTGTATTATACTACGTTTTCTAATGATTGTGTGGCAGATTTGAATTGGTTTTTGTAATGTTATTCTGTTGTGTAAATATACAATTATTGTAATAGGTTTTCTAATGTGTGTGTGTGTGTGTGTGTGTGTGTGTGTATAATAGGTTTTTTGTTAGATATGATTTTTCTTGATTGTGTAATTGGGTATCTATTGTGTATCGGTTTCTGTTGATTCAGTGAAGGATTTCCTGTTTTGTAGTAGGTTTTCCAGCGGTAGTTATGTTTTCTAATGTCATGTTTTTTTTTTTTAAGATTATGTTATAGTTTTCTATGGATTTGGTAATAGATTGCGGTAAATTTGACTGTCATTTTTGGTGTTAAGGAATTTTTATGCTGGATATTTGCATATGTGCGACTCAGATTTGTTATTAAGTTTTATCGAAGTTTTGAGCTTGGAGTGCGTGGGTGTGTGCGCAGGGAGTGCGTGGGTGTGTGAGCAGGAGTGCGTGGGCGTGATTGCTGTTTGTGTGTTACGGGAAGAGTTTTACACTTGTGGTGCCCTCTCTTAATCTTGTATAGACATACCATGTCTTTACTCATATATATAGTTATATATATATATATATATATATATATATATATATATATATATATATATATATATATATATATATATATATACTAACGCAAACACACCAGCGTAAGTCGGGTACCCATTTATCGAACCAGCCCCAGAGTGAGGATGAACACCTAGGTTGGGTGTGGACCGACGGATATGCCGGAGATTAGAACCCCTGCGGGCCCGAGACTGACTCCCATGGTCATTAACGCTGATTAACGTGTGTGTGTGTGTGTGTGTGTGTAGACCATGATTAAAAGGCCCGGTTGGTGATAGGATCTTCGCTTTCTGCTCCTGAAAAAGCAAACAAATTTAAAATTCACCTAAAGTACACTTTGTATATGTGTTTTGTGTGTGTTTTTATTTTTTTCGTAATTATATACATTGCATGGAAAATGTATACATGTAGTGTTGGAGTATTATGTATGAGAGTGATAAGATTTTAAACTATGCCAACCAGTGTGAGTGTAAAACACGCCTACGATCGTCGTGGCTACGAACCAAGCCGGCCACTCTGAAGGTAAACACTGCCTGCGATTGTAAGTGTAAAACCACGTCCACACTCCCAAGATAAATGCAGACCAAACCGGGGAACCTAAAGTGTCAAATGTACCTGGTAATGTAATTGTAAATCAGCCCAACAAAATGTAAATGTGAGCAGTACCGGCGAATGTAAATGCAGGCCGTACCAATCTAAATGTAAACAGTACCTGATAATGTTAACCACGCTGGTTTTTTTTTTCCCCAGGGAAATGTTGAACATTTTCAGCCAGATGAGTGAGTACTGTCGCTGGCTACCGTGGAAAAAAAATGGGGGAAGTGGTTCTGTGCTTTGTTCTCATTGTGCAAACACTAGATCATCTGAAACAACAGATGGGAGTGAGTGTTTTGGTGGGTGGAGGAGAGAGGTAGGGGAACAGGTGTGGAGGTGTGAGAGATAGAGGGTGGGAGTGTGTGTGTGTGTGTGTGTGTGTGTGTGTGTGGAGAGAGAGAGGGGATAGCAGGTGTGTGAGGGAGGGAACAGGTATGGAGACATGTATGGGAGAGGGCAACAGGTGTGGAGATGCATGAGGGAGAGTGTGTGAGAGGGGAGCAGATGTGGAAGAGTGCGAGGAATCGAGTACCTACGATTGAATGTTGTGTGTAGAGGTTGGGGTAGCGCGTACCGCTTACCTTTTTCCTGATTGACAGCACTCTTGTTCTGTGACGTCACGCACATCTGCGAATACGGATGCACGTAGATGCCACTATTGGGACGAGAGTTTTGAGGAACATGTAGTTTTGGCCATACGGAGGATATGAAGCGCTCAGGGCAGTGCCCTATCCATGCACTGGAATGCCGTTGTAATTTGTCCCAAGAGACAGTTTGTCTCCTCATTTCTTCTCGTGGTGCAGGACTCTGGCCACCGTTTAGGGACGCTGCTGTCTCGCACGCAGTCCTACGTCTGATTTCCTGCAAGATGATATTCATATCGTTGCCCGTCTCTCACTATGAGCCATCCTCATTACGTTACATATGTTTGGTCAGAAATCACCTATCCATCTTCCAGACCAACTTTTGGGGGTCTGTTTAGGTCCCCTTGTAAGTTGAGGCCATTCTGCCTGCTTTTCACTTTCCGTCATGACCCATGCGTTACATGCAGACGTACTCAGGCAGGAGTGTATGGGTGTGGAGAGAGAAACATGAAACATGGAGTTACGATGGCAAATGTGTTAGACTTATCCGTGCAGGTATATGGATAGATAGATAGATAGATAGATAGATAGATAGATAGATAAGGTGATAGCTACCATTACTAACATGTAGCTATCCACTCTGTAGAGCGTTGAAGGTGCACTAGCTTTTCACCACGTACACAGACAGGCGGGAACACAACTCGAAATGTGTGATGGTGTGTCAGTCATTGTAGAGCGAAAGCAGAGCAGGTTAGATGTAGGGGTTCAGTCTCTTCACTGTGGCTAGTTCCGTCTTGGGTATGAGGAGTTCTGTGATGTACTGAACATTTGCTCACTGGTGGTGTCCAGGTAGCAGATAAGGTATTGTAACTCGTGGGTGTGTGGCGAGTTCCCGTCTGATGGAGTCTTAAGATCAGGGTGTCGGGGCGATTAGGGTGTTCGAGTGGCTGTCGATTCACTAGCTTTGGATTACGTAGATTCTGTATGGTATTTACAGGTGATGGCGGGGATCTTTGAATAGAGGTTGCTGGAGTTTGAGGAAGGGATGATCTTTTCACTTGTGCATGGGGGAGTGGGTGCTTGCTTATGTAGAGGTTATGGTAGGAGGGAGCTAGAGCTTATGCTAATTGTTAGATGCGAAGCATATTGACTTGGAACTGTTTGGAAGTCCTTTTTCGTCTGTGCTGATGTTGCGTGTTGGTAGTTGTCAGGCAGCTCGTATTGCTCTGAATGTTCCTTCGAACGTGGTAGGTAGTACCGTTTGTGTGCTTTTGATAAAGAGTGGGAGACCAGGGAGGTGAGACGTGATTTGGGTGGAGTGGATGAGTTATGTGCAGAGGATGATCAAGGATTCTTGTCCAAGATTGGTGACGATGAACGTTCTGAGGACCTGTAGTGTATTTACGACCTTCGTGTTAATGATGTTCGTGTTGTGGGGAGTATTATGTCTGGGTTATGCCTCCGTTGATACCCGGTACGATCAGAGATGTGATGAGTGGGAGTGGTTGAGCAGGCAGGGTTGTGGAAAGGTGCTGGTTGGGGTGGATTTCTGTGGAGATGCGGTTGTTCCGTTTTTGAGCAAGTCGTTATTGCCTGTTTAGTGTTAAGGTGTTGTAACATGACTGTGAAGACGTTGGTGTATGAGAAGACTTTCACTCTGTGGTTTTTGGAGTGTGTGTGTGTGTGTGTGTGTGTGTGTGTGTGTGTGTGTGTGTGTGTGTGTATAGGGACGTTGCACAGGAAGACGTTGAGGAGGGTTGGAGAAAAACTACTGCCTGGGGACTTCACGGTAGAGCTCGAGGATTCTGACGTCGAAGGTTTTGTGAAGGATACTGGCTTAGCATTTTTGTCAAGATTAGAGTCACGCATATTTTTTGTGAGAGTATGTCGGGGACAGCGTCAAATGCTTTCTTGATTTGATGTCTGTTGCCACTCGTGTTGTGCGGGACGGTGGCTGTGGCCGGTTGAAGCCATCTAGCACGTGTTGTTGGGTTCATGAGCATTGAGAAGGTCGAATGACTGGGTCTAACTCAAGCCGTGTTGTGTGGGTGAGAGTGAGAGGTTTTGTTGAATATTTTTTTGTTATATTTTGAAAGGAAGATATTAGAATTAATGCCAGTATTGTATAATGAAGTATTTATCTTCACCCATTTCATGGGAATATTCAGGAGACAGAAATGTTAAAAATACATGGAAAGTCATCATTGTTTTCACCTTGTAATAATAAAATATAGAAAATGTTATTTATAGCTCGGGCATGTTATCTCAGCGGTTGTCCACGAGGGGCAAGGCAGGTTCACCCTCTCAGATAGGCGTCACAAGGGCTATAATCCCGCGGTGGTTCGTAATGACACTTAATTCCCCCTTATTGTTTGACTACCCGCGGGCAACACCGAGATTATGGTCCGCACCAGGGGTCGGTCCAGCACGACCTTCCTGCACGGTGGTCTGTCCAGCACGAGGGTCTGTCCAGCTCAACCTTCCTGCACGGGGGTCGGTCCAGCACGACCCTTCTCCCCAACACTTTCATTATCTTCAGTTACCATGGGGATAGGATCCCCCTCCCCCCTCCCCATCTTCTCAGAATGATAAGTGAACGGGAGGGATAAGATCCCCCCTCCCCACCCCATCCTCCCAGAATTATAAGTGAACGGGAGTAAGAAACAGATATGAACTACTTATGGCAGCGAGATAAGACGGCTCAGGGCTTTCAAAACTTTTTCTCTAAGCGACCTCTGTCAGGATGGATATTATTCTTTTTAACGCTGTTGTTGACTTTATTATGAGTTTATCAGTCGTCACATGGCTGTTCTCATCCATACGTAACTGTGTTTTGTTTGTCGGGTTCAACTACCGTGACACGCGTATCTCGTGGCTGCTGCCTCTCTGGTTTACAGACGAAGACTGGAGTACGTCATGGGTTGGAGATTGACCACGTTTATGTAAATTCCTTCGTAAGTAAATTCCTCTTCTTATCTTGTGTGTGTACGTCATTAAGTTCAACATTATCCAGCTTGAGGGGGGTAATGAGATTTTTCTTCCTGCACGGATATAAGTAAAAGAATCAGGGAGATAATGGGAGTTTCTGGTGGAGTGATGGCAGTAATTTTCTCTTTGTTGACACGTTAAAGACGGGCCGATGGAGGGCCTCAAGAGTTTACGGCGGGGTCGGGTCACTCCTCCTCCCGGTGCTTTTGGGGTAAGGTGCTGGCCCTTGGTGGGTGGTGGTAACCTGTGTGCCTTGGGCTGAAGAGGATGTCCCTCAGTGGGTGGAGACCTGGGTGCCTTGAGCCGAGGAGGGTGTTCCTCTATGGGTGATGACTTTGGTGTCTTGGGCTGAGCAGGGTTTTCCTCAGTGGGTGCTGACCTGGGCGCCTTGGATTAAGGTTCCCCTTCTAAGGTAGCTCTTAATAGGTGACGATGTGGAACCTTGGGTGAAGGTGCGCTGAAGAGGTGGCGACCTGATCAGCTGACACCTGTTTGTATTGGCTCCACTTCACGGGTGATGAGAAAACCAGGTTACACACACACACACACACACACACACACACACACACACACACACACACACTCTCTCTCTCTCTCTCTCTCTCTCTCTCTCTCTCTCTCTCTCTCTCTCTCTCTCTCTCTCAGGAAGCGTGTGAAAGTCGTGTCCCTTACAGAAAGGGGAAGAGATACTACCCTTTATTTATTTTTGGGGGGTCGTGTCTGTTTGTTTTTTCGTCTGAATGGTAAAGAGAGTAATTTCGTACAGCCAATTGTTGTGGTGTAAATTGTAAATAAGGACATAAGTCAGAGAGAGAGAGAGAGAGAGAGAGAGAGAGAGAGAGAGAGAGAGAGATTTTGTTGTTGCTGGTGTATGTGATCGTGGGTATGTATGGTTGTTTTAAGGTACTGAAGATTTGGTGTGTTGTGTGTGTGTGTGTGTGTGTGTGGTTATGTGAGAAATGCATGTGAGTGTACTGCATACGTTTGAGTGTGAGTATATATATATATATATATATATATATATATATATATATATATATATATATATATATATATATATATAAAATAATTTCTAGGTCTGGTTGTATGTTGACGTTAATACTTTTCCCACTTCTCTCCTCTTTCCAGTTATCCCCTGCTATATCTCATCTCTCACCTCTTCCTAAGTTGCCTTCATTTAACCCTGTCTTTGTTGTTTTTCATCTGTTACGCCTCCATCTCCGTCTCTTCAATCTTCCTTCCTCTCGGTTTGTTCCTTCTTGATAATCTCCCAATCCTTTTTCATGAGCTTCTTCGTTTTCTTCACCCTCCACTTTCCTCTCCTGCTCCTTCCTCTCTCTTCTTTCCTCCTCCTCCTCATGACCCTTCCTTACCGTTACTCACCCGCCGTCCACCTCTCCCTCCTCATCTTGCTCTGGTCTGAGCAAACTGACCCCAGCCAAATAGCAATGCAGTTTGCCCAGCGGGTAAATTCACCAGCGAGAGTGGCTCCATTATCTGTGTTGAAAGTTCCAGTCAGGGGGAGACGTCCTCATCGAGACCAGACCTGAAGTTTAAGATAAAAAAAAAAAAGCCTAAAGAGAGAAACAAAAGTATAGAGAAAATAGTAATATGAAGAATCCAATACTTTTTCAAGAAGTAGAAGATATGCCTCTAAAGGGATAAAGGGATCTTGATAGTTAAAGAAAAGAAGGGAAAGTAAAAGAGTTCCAGAGCTCAGCGGTGTCAGGAAAGAAATAGACGTCACAGTGACCCACCCTTGCCTTGTCAACGACCGGACAGGAACCACGTGAAATAGTGGCTTGCTGAGTTTTACATGGTCTAGCGCGCCACGAGCCGGATCTCGGATGCGAAGAAACGGAACTAATACCTGTGGAGGAGGGAAAGAGAGCTAACGCTACGGCTGAGGGTGGGTTTGAGGTCACAGGGTAGAGAGGTGGTAAGATGGATTGTTTTGTACACCGGTCTGGTGTGTGTGTGTGTGGAGTTCGAACCTCCACAAATGCACAAATCCAGTGAAGGACGTATCGGTTTGTAGCATAATCTGAGCAGCTGTTCATGGAGATGGTTAGAATGTCATCAAGACCCCCGAGAAGGCTGGGTCTCGGCCTCGTTATGTAGTGACCCCTCCTTGTGATATCCCCGAGGACGTAGCCTTCCGATTTCGACCCCGTTTCTTGTAGGGAGACACGGATCTGTTTTTGTGAAGGAGGGTTTCGAAGAGGGATTAGTACGGTTGTGGTTGTAGGTCTGTGGGACTTAACGACCAAGAAAGGAAATGAGGGGAAATGTGAGTAATTTTGGAGAGAGAAGAAGGTAGAAGTTTTACTGTGAGGGCATTAAATTGAAGAAGGGTTGTGTTTGCCCTGCGGAAACCTTGCCCTCATACAGGGAGGTAGTTCAGCAGTTGTAATGACAAAGCGACCGGAGAGTAAGGTACAACAGTGTGTGAGGGAGGAAGAAGGCAAACACCTTGTGATCAGACATCGCTGCCACACGGAATGAAAAAAAGTATACGGGAATAAGAAGGTATATCCCCCTCTCCAACCTTTCATTTGTTTATATTTCTCTTCGTCCTTTCTCGTTGGTGCGTTTATGTCTCTTTTTCAATATCCATTCTTCCTCTGACTTCCCGTTGTATGTCTTTTTTCTGTATCGTCTCCCGTCTTTTCTTCATTTTTGTTTTTTTATCTTCACTATTTTGTTACCTTTCATCATTCGGTCATCGATCGGTTCATTCAGTTTTGTACCTTCAGTTACTCTTTTTTTCCATCATATCTTCATTTTCTTAACTTCGTTTCATTTTTTTACCTTCCATGATTCTGCCTCTTCCAAATATAACGGTCTTATATTTTCTTCATTCCCTCTAATGACCATTTTATTTTTTTTCTCCTGTTATTGCCCTCCCTTTCTTTACCTCACCATCATCATCATGACCATCATCATCATCATCATCATCATCATCATCATCATCATCGCTGTTCCTGAGTATTCCTCTCCTCCATAGTCTCTGCTCTACCTCCCCGGCCATATATATATATTTTACCTAATTCTTGGTTCGATTTTTTTTTTTCGAGTGCCTTTATACCTTCTGTTCTCCTTTCCTCTTCCTCTCCTGCATGTAAAGTGGTCTTGTCAGCCACTCTTTCCATTCCATTTCCTGTTTATTCTCGTTCACTTCATCACAATATTTTGATGGCTTCTATTGCCCTCCGTATATCTTCCTTTGTTTGTTGATGATTCAGCTCCCTTGTCTGACATCTATACATCTTTACCATCGTCCTCTTTGTCTCTTTCTCCCTCATTTACTCTTCCATTATTTTACGTCTGAATTATCATATATTTCGTTTTCCACCCCACTTGTCCACTTGTGCTCTTGCTAATCTTGCAGTTCTCTCATACGCTCCATTTTCTTTCCCGTTCCTTCAGCCTTGACTATTTCCTTCACAATTCTTAACGCTTTCATCACGCATTCATTATCTCGTTCACAAATGTCACTCTGCTCTCAGCCATTCCGTCATTTATCTTATCTTTTTTTTTGCTTTGTTTGACTCTGAAGAATTCTCTGTCCCACGTTTCCTGTACCTCATCAGCATCTCGTACCATCTCCTCGTTTATTATCTCTCTCTACTTTTGACCATCTTTCTCTTCTAATTTTTGAGTTTTTTTTTTCATTCGTTTAGCCAGCTATTCTCATCAGCTATATTCCTCATCTGCTCAGCTGGTAGTTTCATCTCATGAGCCATTTTCTCCATCTCATTACTTGGCTTATCCTCATCAGCCCCCCCCCCCCCCACCCCACCCCACCCCACCCCACCCCTTCCCTCTCATATATTTGCTGCTCCTCGTCGGCTTTATATTTCTCATCGTCTGTTATCTCATTCTTTATTGCCGTTTTCTCCTCGTCAGTTCTCTTGTCATCACATGTATCCTCCTTAGCTTTCATTGGAAGGAAAAGGAGATCCAAAAATTATATGGCGTAGGTGTTCTTCAGTTGTAGAGTCGGTTTTACGATATTGTAAATCATGTGAAATAATGTGTAATACTTGTTAAGAATTAACAACACTTTTAGCATTTATATTATTGAAATAACTTGATAAAAATCATATATATATATATATATATATATATATATATATATATATATATATATATATATATATGAGCTGTGAAATAAGTATGTATTGTGGAAAACTGTAGTCAACTGTGCTCTGAAGAAAAGGGTTTTCGTTTTTTTTTTTTCTTTCCTCACCTAGAGACATAGATGTTCATAGGGTTTCATTTCCATGTATTTCCCTGACACCTGGTCCAGCATCAGGACCTAAATATACTGGCAACTGGTCCAGGACGTAAACATGGAGTGGTCTGTTATGCTCCTACATGGACAGACCCCAAGAGTGAAACCCTAAGAATGATAATCTCCTTTATTAATGTAAGATACTGTCCTTATTACTCTGAAATTCTGTGTTTAGCATAAACATTACCCTTTTATTAACCCAAGGGTATCATTTATGGCCAGTTATCGTTGTTGCAATAAATTGAAGTAAACCCGGCCAAAGCTTCATACAAAAAAATAAAAATTATTCAAGCCACTATATCATTAATTATCTTAACTCTCAAGGCATTATTCTTCCAGGAAGATAATTATAACTATTCTTCATAACTTTATAATACCTGCTTGCCTCCTCTGAAGGTGTAAATCTTGCCAAAATCACAGGATAAACTTATAATGGGAGCGAGAGGATCGCTATTACCCTTTTGGTTTTTCAAAATGGCCGCCTCGACGAAAACAATGTATTCATCCGCGCCCGGCGCCTCCTCTCTCTCTCTCTCTCTTGTGGTAGGACTCGCCAACCGTAATTGCAATTGCTGCTCTATTATTCACGCGATAAATTATTATTATACGCACAGATTCGAATGTTATACACAGTGTATGAATGTTCTTTTTCCTCAGTTGATGAGAAATCACTGTGGCGTGTGTGGGACTACTTTTGCTTTATCATTCCTCATTTCCTTTGTTTACACACCCTCCTCAGAAAATAGATAGTGTCAAGCTGAAGAAGAATATCTTTTCGAGCAGTACCAAGGAAACAGACTTGTTGGATTGTCTTACCCAGTATTGCTCTCTAATAACGAATGGAATCACTCACAAAAATAGAATTACATTGTGATTGTATGATGCCACTTTTCCCCCCCATACGATTATCGATACTGGAAAGTTTCCCTCTGCACAAATTAACAGGTTTCAGATTACTGATCATGTGGGAGGAAAAGAAATTCAGTATCTCTATAAAGTTAATTAATTCAATATCTTTAAAGTTAATATCTGTGTCTCTCTCTTCTCATTTCATCCTCGCGTTCACTGCCAACTCTGCTCTTCAGCCCCCCCCCCCCTTGCCCTCCCACTCTCTCCCCTCTCATTTCATCCTCCTCCCTCACTCGCCACTCTCTCCCCCCTAGGCCCTCCCCCGACCGTCTCAAGTACCCCAGGAAGAGTTCATTTGAAGTTGAGGACCATCGTGTAGCAGGGCAGCCTCATGGCGGCCCAAGGAGTCCGGGGTCGTTCGGGCCCGCAGAGCCGACCAAAGTTGTGAGTGGCGGGGGAAATGGAGAGAGAGAGAGAGAGAGAGAGAGAGAGAGAGAGAGAGAGAGAGAGAGAGATTGGTGAAGGGCAGAGGCGGAGTCACCTTAAGGTCAGGGGAAAACGGAAAAAAAAACTGCTGGTGGAAACAAACTAGTAAGTCAAAAAAAGGGAGTAGGTGGAAGAAGAGGGTAAGGCTTTACATGGAATGTGATGGAAGAGGGGCGAGGTTGAGAAGCTAGCTATGGAGGGGAGGGAGGTTGATGGGGAAGGAGGAGGAGTATCGGAGGAAGGTTGATGGAGGATTGACGGGACTAACGCAGGAGGCACAAGTGGACAGAAATAAAGGGTAAGAGACAGGAGGAATAAGCCGAAGGGAAAGATGAGGGACGAGATGAATACACGAAGACGGAAAGAGGGAAAGAATAAAGAAATAACTAGATATAAAGGGATAACCTTTTTAAACATTATATATATATATATATATATATATATATATATATATATATATATATATATATATATATATATATGTATATATATATGCAGGACTCCGCCTGATTATTGTCATACCGCAAGCAAGAAGTCAGCTTCGGTAAGGGTATATCAACGTCAGTGGACGGAAAGGAGTAGTACAGTTGTGACAAGAACCTTCTCGCTTCAATAGAGTCCATCACTTCCCAGCTCCTGAATGGAGCGTAGCCTTGAAGTTACAGGAGCCCCTTAAAAGGACTCCTAGGGTTGTATTGCAGTATCATTCATATACGTTTATGTGTGTGTGTGTGTGTGTGTGTGTGTGTGTGTGAGAGAGAGAGAGTTCTGCATGTATATGGCCCCATCTCTTGAACTTGCTGTACTGTCGTATTTCGTGAAACGTTCGTACGCTGTCAGCATTCACAGTTTTACTACCCACTTCATTCCATGAATTCACTTCTCCCATACACTGTGGACCGGTGAGAGCTGATTCATGGGGGAAGGCTTGCCATATTATTGTCTCGTAGGGCCGCTATAATGAGAGGGGTGGGCTTGTGTGGGGGTGGAGGGAAAGACTACGAAAGGATTATATAATCTCAAGCAAATTATAGTTTCTACTTATATTTTCAGTTGTTTTGTTAATTATATACTTATATTTTCAGTTGCTTTGTTGCTTATATACTTACATTTTCAGTTGTTTGGTTAATTATATACTTTTCGGTTGTTTGGTTGATTATATACTTTTCGGTTGTTTGGTTAATTGATTAACGTTCTTAGATTTAATCGCTCTTCTCTTCCGGGTCCCTAGAAGGCCCGGGGACCCGGGGGCTCTGGGGGTTATACCGTGGTTTCCCCGTATCGCCTGAAACACTCTTAGTTGTGTTGGGATCTTGTTGTGTGTCTTTGCATCCTGTGAAGAACCGTTCACTCTCGACATTGCCAGACTCCTGTGCGAGAAACTTGAAAACTGTGGTTAAAAAGAAAGTTACTCCTTACTCCTCTCTCTTCCATGGTAGACATATTTTCTTCTCCCTTCAGCGTAACTTGACCTTGTAGTTTTGGTAACATTTTTGTCGTCCACCTTCTCAATCATTTCTTTGGGCTTCTTTAAGTGTGATGACCAGACTTGAAAAGCTTCTTGCTTGTTTGTTTGTTTATCTAGCATGATTTACGCCGGGAATAGCTGGTTGAATATTTCCTCATGCATGGACTTCAGCGTGATTCTGATACTTGACGGCAGACACAGTGTCTCCTCTACTGTCCGTCTGAGGTGGAGGTCAGGCCACAGGCTAGGTACTGTGTTGGTCTCAGAAGTCCCACATCCGCCCGTGGATTCCTCCATCATCATCATCTTCCCTGCGTGATGATAACATCAAGGCTTTGTCTTACCGTGCACCCTCCTCTTTACATTTAGTCTGGTTGAGGTTATCATGAATCAGACCAACTTTTGGGGGTTGGTTTAAGATCCCTCGATAAGTTACACCAATCCTCCTCCTCTTTCTTGACTCCCTCCGCACCGTGATATCGTCCGCACACGCATTCAGGTACGAGTTCGAACCCTCTGGCAAGGCATAACACGAAGGCAGGTGGTCATAGGATAGGTCATAGGTCATAGGTCAAGGCACGCCTCTGGTGACCTCAAACCTATTTCTGGAAGGTCCCCATCCCCCTGACCTGTGTCCTTTGCTCCCCTCCACTAGGTAATTTTCTAATCATTCAGGGAGTTTCCACCCTCATTCCTGCTGGGCAGATCCAGATTTTCTATACCAGCCTTCCCATGTGGTGTGGTGTCAGGTGGTCTCCGGCGGACCAAAAACGTACACATTCCGGCCATCCTTGTCATATGTGTACATGAGATCACACACACACACACACACACACATCCTTCATGCTGTCTTGTCTCTCTCCCTCGGGCAGTTTCTCCTTTTGAGTTAATCATCCCTTCTGCTTCCTGATTATCTCCTGACGTATTTTCGCACAGCCCACACGAGTCAGGGAAACCTACCGGTCTGTGCTTCAGATCAGTTTTCTGATTTCCGTGTCTAGAAGATATCATCGACATTTGCTCTCTCTCTCTTTCTCAAGTGCTCTGACTCTCCTGTCCTTGGGCGACGTATTGAGCGACTTGTCAAGTGTATCTGTACACTTCTTCAGCGCTTACTGAAAAACTTTATCATCATGACAAGGTCTTTTCTCTAGTAGTATTTTCTTTATCTTTTTCCAGCTGTTTCAGTGCTTTCCAAGATCTCGTTCCCATCTTGGCAGTGGTGGGAGCTATAGCTTCGTCCTCCATAAAAAAAAATAAAAAAAAACACTTTTAGCTCTTCACTGAGCTCCTCGCGTATCATCCCCCTCAATCCCTTTGGTGGCTTTTAACCGAGTATTTACTCCAGGTGAATTGATGGAGAAGGTTTGGAAATATTTCCTGTCTGGTCCACAATATTCCTTTGAAAGTTTCCTTTATTTTTTTCCTCCGTGCTTATCTTCCTGCGCTATTTCCCTGGCCTCTAGTTGCCTGTTAAATGCTGACTGGCTGTCATGCCACACTGTATGTCCTTGGCATTACGTCTGCACACCACTACCCACAGTTTTTTATGTATATGTTTTTCTACATTTTTTAAAAGTATATTTCTGGATTGTAACTTTTTTTTTTCTTTTTACCGTTCGGGGAGGGAGTTTTGCACACGTGGGGCCCCAGTTGTGTGTGTGTGTGTGTGTGTGTGTATATGTGTGAAAGCGCTGAGTGTGTGTGTTTGTGATTTGTTAACAGTGGTTTGTGGGCGGGGGTTTGTGAACAGCGTCTCCTGGTTGTGTGAATAGCTGTTCACCCGGAACTGACCCGTGTGTATAGAGGGGTTCAAAAGGTTATTATCAGCATTTACCTTACGGTCGCAGTTCAAATTTTCGTTAAGTCTGTTCGTTCTCTCTCTCTCTCTCTCTCTCTCTCTCTCTCTCTCTCTCTCTCTCTCTCTCTCTTCACCGGGAACCGCTGCTGACTTTCCTGTGATATCCCCCCCCCGTTCCCCTCACAGAACTTTCTCTCATTTAATAAAAGTTATTATCACCGAGGTTCCAGCAGCAGCTTCTCCCTGCCGAGCTGTGAAAGGTTTTCCCCGACTGATGCAGTTGGTTTATCACTTCCAATGGTCTCTCTCTCTCTCTCTCTCTCTCTCTCTCTCTCTCTTGCCAAGGTTGTGAGGACGGCGTTACGACGCCCGTGAGCACGACGGTGTGGTCTCTCGTCGTGCATAGGGCCTTCTACGGCGGTAAGGCCCTTCAAGCAAGACGGTACGACATCGGAGCACGACTGTACGTGGCCCCCTAAGGTACGGTGATGTGGCATTTTTTTTTTTTTTCTTAGCACCACGGCGGTACTGCTTTGAGGAAGAACGGCCTAGGCCTTTGACCTAACTCTTAGGGGGTCAGGTCATAATGGGGCATGCTCGTCGTGCTCAAGGGGTCGTAACGTCTTTGCCGAACGGTCGTGCCGTCGTGCTGAAGGTGCTCAGTGGGGTCGGTCTGGAGCCAACTACTGTGATATTCTCATTTCGGTGGCGTGTTGTGGTCTACGGTGCGCAGGAAAAACTTGACTGTTCTGCTGTTTTGCTGGGCTTGTGCGCCTGCGCGTCCACGCCTTGGTCAGGAGACTCGAGTCAAAAAGTTCAGTTTTCAGTCAAAGGTAACTGAACACATTCGAGTGCATGTGTGGCGAGCGCTTCAGCGCTTCCCACCAAATCGTAGATCTCCCTTACTTCAGTCTCTCTCTCTCTCTCTCTCTCTCTCTCTCTCTCTCTCTCTCTCTCTCTCTCTCTCTCTCTCTCTCTCTCTCTCTCTCTCTCTCTCACATCGGAGGCGAGCTCGGCAGTCGGGGCGTTACGTGTTCCATCAGGATCTACTTTAGTGTTGACTGATTGTGGCTATATTGATCGTATCCTCTCGTCTTATTTTCCACACGGTGTATGGGTTCGTGTATTATTTAGCTCGCGTTCAGTATTCTCTGTTTTTGCAATGGTTTTAAGGTTCTTGTTTAAAAGGCGTCTCGCTCGGCCCCCGCACTAGGACACTGTGGTATCTCTCGCGTTACTGATGTAGCAGTTCGACTCCGGTCTTTGTGTGTGTGTGTGTGTGTGTGTGTGTGTATTTGTGTGTGTGTGATGCTGTGTACTTTCCGAGGACGCAATTGGTTCGTTCTTCGTTACTGTATTAGTATTAGATTTTCCCTTAGATTTTTTTTTTGTTTGTTTCCATAAAATTTTGGTGTTTTCTAACTTTTTTTTTACCTATTGGTTTTTTTTTTGTATTTTCTTTTGTATATTGATATATACAGGTTTTGTTATAAAAAGATTGTAATAAGGAATACGTATTTTTTCGCCTGTTATGAATGGCTTCTCAGGCCAGTCAACTCCTCCTGAGTCAACGTGTTGTGGCTGATTGTCACCTCACTCATTCCCGGCCTGATTTACTCACAATGTGAGCCGTGCTTGATGGGCCAGGGCCAGCCTGAAGCTTCTTATTGCATCAGCAGATACAAAGTTCAGGCCAAGTTCAGCTGTAGATGTCATACTTTTCCCTGTTTTTTTTTATTCATTCATTTATCTGTTACTGATTTTCCTTTGACTTTTATTTGCTTTTTTTTATCATTTGTTTGTCGCCATTTATCCACCGGGCTTTAATCTGCCGTCTTTTAACCATCTTTATTTACCTTCCTCTCTCTCTCTCTCTCTCTCTCTCTCTCTCTCTCTCTCTCTCTCTCTCTCTCTCTCTCTTTTCCCCCTCCCCTACCGGCCGCTATTTATATTCGTCCTGTTTATCCGCCGCCAATTGGCTGTCGCTATTTATCCGTCGGCAGTGGATCTTCCCCTCATTTTTGTTCACGTGATATCCGGCGTGGCACGTGCATAAGCAGTCGCCAGTCGCGGTCACCGTGATGAAAGGTGATGTGGTAGGTATAAGGTGGAGTAATGCAGGAAGGATTAATTTGAGCTCCACAGGTGTTTTAAGACCCGGTTCTAAAAGGTGGAAAGGTTATAAGGAGAGGCAAAAGACAGAAGAGTATATCACGGCTCTGCGGGACAAGGAGGGAAGTGTTATCATAACGGTCACTCCTCAGGTGGCAAGTCTTCTCACAGTAACAGTGGGAAGCAGCAGCCAGACGCGTGCAGCGGGTGCAGGTCGTGGGAACGAGGACACACACACACACACAACACACACACACACACACACACACACACACACACACCACACACAACATACACACACACACACACACACACACACACACACACACACACACACACACACACAAAGACAGCTCACGAGGGCAGGGAAGGGAACCACCATCACGGCGGACGGGAAGGGTTGGTGGAGGAGAGGTGAAATCTGGTGAGGTGATAAAGCTCTTGATTCTACTCTGGCTAAGAGAGGTGGCAGAGGAACCCCCTCAGATTTGCGGTCTCTGGTACATGTTTGAGCGAGTGTGTGTGTGTGTGTGTGTGTGTGTGTGTGGCACATATACAACACTGTGAGCCGTAGGGAAACAGATTTATCCACGGTCATTTATTCATCCGTCTCGTGCCCGTCTCGCATTGACCCCCTCCCAGCCGAAGCCAGGTTAAACAAATTGGCCGGCGTCAGTCGTGTGGCCTCACAAATCCCCAGGCCACACGCCACACTGTCCTGCCAACTCTGCACTGTTACAGCCTCTCTGTATCATTTTTTTTCCCCGGACCTGTTATTGCCACCATTCATTTCATTAGCCTATAACCATCTGGCATGTGTGTCCTCCTCCTTCTCCTCCGAGCAGGTGAGTACAGAGGCTCAACCTGCCGGGCGAATTCTGAACATCTTGATCTTTGCTGTGAGAAACTGATTTTTTTTTTCACTCTTGAAATATAGAACCTCACGGGTCAGGTCCACCTGTCGAGATCTATTACAAATGTCATCGACATATTATTGTCTTTACGTTGAAAGCAATATAGGAGGTCTGTGTTATATCCATTAAGTCAACTTTTCAGCTCAAGCTGGGGGACAACTTTTCTCTTCATTAAAGTTGTCTCTTAGGTTATTTGAAGCTTCTCGGCAAGTGCAGCGGGTGATCGTCAAGGACCAGAGTCACGCTGACCTGCGGCACTCGAGAAGACCAGCACCTCACACATCCCTCTGCTTATCATTGTTCATTCCGTGAACTTCCAAGATGTATTATCAATCCATCAGTACCAGCTCTGTGGAGGTTTACAGCCGAGACCTTTACTGTAACTTTCAACATCTGGGTAACCAGGTGTTATCCCTCTGTATTCGCCGTTACTTGGTGTAAAGTACTTCCCTCGTATTTACCCAGAGACAATCCAAATGGTATACTGGGGTGTTGGAGGCGTACTCTCTAGCGTACACTGAACTACGTCCTGATTGGCTCCCTCGTAGCCATTTACCCATCTATATTCATCCTTGAGCATCCAGTCAACCTTGGCATTCTCAATCGGAAAGCGTTTGCCTACAAAAATCGTTTCCTTTTTTCACACAAAGTATGGAAAACCGAAGAGCAGTGAAATGCCTGGGTACTCTGTTAGGGTCAGAGGAAACAGTTACAGTGCACGGTTCTGCTCGACGCCGTACGTGTAATTATCGGAAATAGTACTGACCGTCAGGGGTGATACCCAAGAACACACTGGATATTACGTATCTACTCACTGTACTTGATCACCCGAGCTGGGGTGGGTAGGTATGTTGGTCAGCTGCTGGCTGCAGTCTCGGACAGCCTGACTGATCAGAAGAGCAACGGTAGATCTTGGCCCCAGACCAAGCTGTGGAGGTACGAGGCGAGCCTCAGAAAATCGATTTAAGGTGCACGTGGGTCTGGGTAAGATGAAGGTAATGGATGATTGCCTCAAGTTGGGTATATGTATGTCCTCGACTTCCTCCCCATCCCCCTTACCCTCCCAGACTACATCCTGTACCCTGAGGTCCTTATCAAAGCCGGGTTCCTACCCCGCCGACCCTTCAGTTTTAAGGACTTTTAGAAGAGAAAGAAAAATCTTTCATATCGCCAAGCCCCACTCTGTCCCTGGCAAGATTCCGTCCCGGCCGGCCCCCCAGTTGGTATGAGTTACCCTAAACGCTTTACTTCTCGAGGAAGTGGTTCTTTGTCCACCTCAACACTACACCCATCCTCCTCCTCCTCCTCCTCCTCCTCCTCCTCCTCCTCCTCCTCCTCCTCCTTTTCCGCTTCTTCTTCTTTGTTTCTTCTTCCTCTTCTTTCTCCTTTTCCTTCTTTTTCTTCTTCTCCCTCCTCCTCTTCCTTCTTCTTCTTCTCCCTCTTCCTTCTTCTTCTTCTCCCTCCTCCTCTTCCTTCTTCCTCCTCCTCCTCCTTTTCCTTCTTCTTCCTCCTCCCATTCTAGCGTCTGCCCGCCTGGGAAGTAATGTCCTTGCAGGTTTATCCTGCTATTTGGAACTATTTGTGTCCACGGAACGTATTTCCCGAGATCTCGCCGTAACATTGAGGCTCTCAGGTGTATTTAATGTTCGACTGGAAGTCATTCTTCTCCCATGAAGACTCTGTGTGTGTGTGTGTGTGTGTGTGTGTGTGTGTGCGTGTGTGCGTGTACGCGCAAAGGCCTCCACGGTCTGTTTAGGTCTTCCATAAGCTGGCCAGTGTTCATTAAAGGTGTTTTATGATGCTAGGGGGCCTGGCGGTATTCAGGGATGGCACTCCGTGTATCCTGGCAACATTCCGCACCTTCCGCTCGGAGCAATTACGTATTCCCCCAAGGGCTTGGTCCTCCGGAGTCACTCGGCGTTTGCACCCCCCCAACGCCGCGCCGCTCCCCCACAGTCTGTTTTGTGTTCGTCGGAGGCGGGTGGCCTCCGACCCGCCGTGCGTGTTGGCCGGCTCCGGCTCCCGCCAGATATTTCATTAAGAGGCGAGGCCATGAGAGGCGTGGCGATGAAGCAGCCAAAGGGGGAGTTGGGGGGAGACAGAGTCAAAGGGACGTTTAAGGGGAAGGAGGAGGGAAGTGGTTGTTCAGGGCTAAGGGAAGGGGAGGTGGTGGAGGAAGAGGAAGGGGACGTGGTTTCCGGCAAGGCCAGGGAGCTTTGCTTCCAGTAACACACACACACACACACACACACACACACACACACACACACACACACACACACACACATACACGCACACACACACACACACAGAGGAGACCAAGGGCGACCATATAACCAGCGACTGGGGGAGGGGAGGGGGGAAGCTTCAGAAGTTATCAAGGAAGGTTTTGTTTTCACAGATTCCAGTCTTGTAGCACGAGGGGGAGGAGGGGTCGATACGCAGTTAGTGAGGTGGCAGATGGTGGCCACGGTTGGCAGAGCTAAGGTGGGAGGAGGGGGGGAAGGCTTGGCAGATGGTACCCACCGTTGGCAGGCATTGGATGAGGCTAGACAGATGGTGGTGATTGTAGTCACGGCAGATGGTGGGCACCGTTGGCAAGGATGGGGTAGGGTTGGCAGATGGTGATGGTTGCGGAGGTTGACAGGTGGTGATGCAGATAGTCACGGTAGGGTTGGTAGCCGATGGTACCAGCGATCGGGAGGCAGGGATGGTAGAGGAGGGTGGCACGTGTGGTCACGTGGAAGGTCAACAGGACACGTGACGGTGTTGACACCGACGGGAAAGGTTAATCGGACGCGATGACCTTGTGTGTGCACGGACGATGAAGGGAAGCAGGGGATGTATGGATGGCAGAGGTCGAAGATTGAAGACGGTGTACCTGCAGGGATGGAGGAGGGAAGGGAGGTGAGCAGTGACACAGGCTAGGAGACGGCAGTGAGAGGGGTTAGGAGACGGCAGTGACAAGGAGTCTTGGGGGGGGGGGGGGGGTGTTGTGGGTGGGAGCGTGGAATCGGACGGGAGGAGGTGGTTATCTTAACGCAGTTTAACACCCTCCCTCCCTCCCTTGTGCTGCAGTGTTGCCAGCGTGTGGTGCCTCCTCCTCTGCGGTGTGCAGCATCGTAGCAACGGTGCCCCGCCGCGCCGCGCCCCCCACGGTGCCCCTCGCGCCGCGCCCCCCACCGCAGCATTACCTACCTTCCCCCAACCCCCTCTGTATGCTCTGTACCTGCCGTCAGCAGCACATCTGCATGCGTCCTCACGCTCCGGACAACCCGGAGCATGAGCGTTGTCTCGGGCATGTTATTTACAGCCGTAGAAACGTGGTACAAAAGAAAATGGGAACTGCGATGAGAAGAAGCGCTGGTCCCGCAAAAATTTTATTTGTCTTTTGTGAGACTCAGATGTGTGTGTGTGTGTGGGGGGGGGGGAGTGGTGAGTGGGAGGGAGGGAGGGAGAGGAGGAGGAGGAGGAGGAGGAGGAGGAGGTTGGGCAGTTGGGAGATGGTGATAGTGGGTGAGGAAGAGCGTGGTGATAGTAGGGAGCAACCTCCTGGTGCTGTTAGTGCGGAGACGACTGATGGTGGCTGGGAGGAACCTTTTGGTGGTGGTGATGGTGATAGGTAGTAGCCTCATGATGATGATGGTGGTGGTAATGATGGTGATAGGGAGTTGCCTTTTAGTGGTGTTGATCGTGGAAGGGAAGAGCCTTATGATGGTGGTGATGGTGGTAGGGAGGAGCCTCATGGTGGTGGTGGTGATGGGAGGGAGGAGCCTCATGGTGGTGGTGGTGATGGGAGGGAGGAGCCATATGATGATGGTGGTGGTTGTAAGGAGCCAGATGGTGGTCATGGTGGTGGTAGTGTGATCGTGTCCTCTACTTGGTGCGACCTCTTCAGTACCCAGGTCTTGGCCAGCCAGCTCACGTTACCCTTAAGCCTCACTTCACTTCAGTTCCTTGTGTGCTAACAAAAACGATACGTCTGCCATTTCACCTTACTCCCTATGTTTATACGGTTCTACGTACTTTGCCTCAGACAGTTTGGTCGATCACATGTCAGCGGGGACAGCTTGGGGGCACATGGCAACAACAGATACAGGAAGTCGTGCTGTCCTGGGAGGCAGTAATGATGATTAGATACAGGATAGTAAAGCAGAAGGCGGCACTTCCCCACCGGTAGCAGCAGTGGCCGAAAGCAAGCAAGCTAAAGGGGAAAAAGAACATGTAGTTATAAGGTGGGGATACTGCCAGTGAAATTTTATAGTAAGGTTTTGGGTGTGAAATTTATCCACGAGAGTACTGGTGCAGGTGTACACTTTGGGGAGGAGGGCGAAATGTGAAACGAGAAAGGAGGAATTGATTATGTGATGGCGTAGATTGAATGAGTATACAACTTTCGTAATGAGGTATGTTTATCGATAATTGATATCATTAAAGTATAGGTATATGTGTGGCCCTGATTCCTTTGGTGATGGTGTATTCCACTGTTTGACAACTCCATAGCTGAGGAAGAGAAATGTGCCCACGTTACTACTACATCTGCTTTCTTTTCATTTCTTGCTGTTTTTTTTTTTTTTCTGATTATTGGATGTCCCTCTAACATGCAGCAGTTCTTATAATCGGTGACCTGGGTACTGGGGCAGAGAAGGCCCCATGAGACCATGAGGCCCCAGGTGACTCGTTGGTGAAACTGTAACCCTCATCCATCTTCACCCAGCTCCTGGTGTTCTTCCCTTCCTCACCTTCCCCAGCTCCCTCACTCCTCCACTGTCCCCGCCTTCTTCCGTCCCCTGTCCCAAACTCCTTCCTCTCTCCACTTCCCTCTCTGCGCACCCCCTCTTTTCCCATCACTCCTCACCCCTGCTCCGTCAGTGCTTCCTTCCTCTTCCCCTGCCAGCCCCAGCTCCCACGCCTCCCCTGCCAGCGGTAATATCCTAGTCTGAGTCTTTATACCATGATCTAGAGACGTCTGGGCTCTCATAATTCAGCGTATAATCCCAGAATTATCCCCGTGGAGGGCTGCACCAGTCTGCGGCCACGGGGTCGATCCTGTGTCATTAGCAATTATGGAGTTGGGTAACGTGTGGAGTCTTACGCGCTGTCGGGTGCAGATTAATCTTCGTTTATCTCATTTATTGAATGAAGTTATTTATGTATTTTGTGTGTGTGTGTGTGTGAGGGGACATGCAATTGACATGGATGGTATGTTAGGTTAGTTCATTAGTCAGATATATTGTTGGTCTCTGTAATTTACCTTTGATTAGTCATGTGTGCTATGTACATTGTATTGGTAAGTGCATTCATAGATTCAACATAAATGATAAATTTTGTATCCTGCTTTATGTCCCGTTGATATATATATATATATATATATATATATATATATATATATATATATATATATATATATATATATATATATATATATATATATATATATATCCCTGGGGATAGGGGATGAAGAATACTTCCCACGTATTTCCTGCGTGTCGTAGAAGGCGACTAAAAGGGAAGGGAGCAGGAGGCTGGAAATCCTCCCCTCTCGTTTTTTTTTTTTTCTTTTTTTTTTTTTTTTTTTCCAAAAGAAGGAACAGAGGGGGGCCAGGTGAGGATATTCCACAAAGGCCCAGTCCTCTGTTCTTAACGCTAGCTCGCTAATGCGGGAAATGGCGGATAGTATAAAAGAAAGATATATATATATATATATATATATATATATATATATATATATATATATATATATATATATATATATATATATATATATTTTGTCTGGATGTGTCATGTTGCTTATTTGACTCAAGTTGTTGTTGTCTGTATATTTACGTCTCTCTCTCTTCCCCTGGCAGGTAAGGACCAGACAGTAGGCCTCAGGAGTGGGGATCCGGCCTTGGGCTGGGTTGGAGTCTATGCCGATGTGTCTACACGGGTTAGGTAAGGTCAGATCTGGTCAAGAGTTGATTGTTATGATTCCGCTATACCCCGAGTCTCATCTAGTTAGTCGTGGTAGTTAACAGTATGTGGTGATGACGTCTGTGCATCAGCGGGGTCCCCATTCGTGTGCCGTCACCCGTCCATCGTCCAGAGCTCACGATTCGTCGTCATCCATGCGCTATAAGTTGGATGGGATGTACATACATACAGCCGAAGTCCTGTGGGTGTAAAGGTGTCATTGTCGACCTGTGGGCGTAAAGGTGTCTTTGCCGACTATTTGTTGGTGTTATTGTCGACCAGCGGGGTGATGTCATTGTCGACCCGTGGGCGTCATGGGGATGTGATCATCGATCAGTGGACTTAAAGTCGATGTCATTGTCGACCAGTGGGTGTAAAGGTGATGATATTATCGACCAGTGGGTGTAAAGGTGATGATATTATCGACCAGTGGGTGTAAAGGTGATGATATTATCGACCAGTGGGTGTAAAGGTGATGATATTATCGACCTGTGGGTGTAAAGGTGATGATATTGTCGACCAATGGGTGGGCGTCAAGGGGGATGTCATTATGGATGTGTGGACTTAAAGTTGATGTCATGGTCGACCAGTAGCGTAGAGGTGGTCATTGTCGATCGGTGGACTTTGTTTTAATTGTCGACCAGTGGGTGCAATGATGAAGTCATTGTCGACCTGTGAGTGTAAAGATGATGTCATTGTCGATTTGGGCGTAAAGGTGATATCATTGTCGACCAATATGTGTTAAGGTGATGTCATTATTCAGCTGTGGATGTGAAGGTGATGTCGTGGTCGACCTATGGATGTAATGATGTCAATTGTCGACCAGATGGTGTAAAGGTGATGTCATTATCGACCTGTTGGCGTGAAGGTGATTTCATTGCCGATCGATGGACTTTACACTTGATGTCATTGTCTACCTGTGAGTGTAAAGGAGATGTTATATCGACCAGTGGGTGTGTTTATGTGATGTCATTGTCGACCAGTGGGTGTGTATGTGATGTCATTGTCGACCAGTGGCTGTGTATGTGATGTCATTGTCGACCATTGAGCATTGAGGTGATGTGATCTTATCACTCTCTGTGTGAAATAGTATACCACCTTAGACGAATGATTTGAATTTCAGAAATTCCTTTGGGTCTGGCCTTACACTGGTCGCCATGTTTTCATGTTACTACTATAATATATCGACTCCCAGCGACATTTCCTCTCATTCGCCACAATGAGTGTTGTACTAATTTCATACATCAATGGGGACTTTTGTTACCGTGTGTACGTACAGTCAGCATTTTGGTCCTGGTTGGAGACCGTGTCAACATTTGCGTTGCTAGTCGCCAACAACACCTTGTGTGTGGGGGCGTGTGAAGGCTCCTCTCTATCCCCTGAGGTCGGGCTGGATCCAAAACCCGCAGAGGTTGCACCATTGCTCGATGGTGATCAGGCTGTTCGTGGCTGCGTCCTGCACGTCTCTCTATCCTCCACAAACCGGATCAACTTGGTGCACTACTTATCTGTTAAGACTGTCATGGAGCCATTACCGAAGCTTCCCAGTGGTTGAATTTTTAGGTAAAATGAGCGACTTGAGAAGGTAGTGAGGAGAATATCCGAGCGCTCTCGGCTCACGCAGACTGGGGGAGGCTTCAAGACGCTGAAATCCTCCCACCGAGGTTATGAGAGAAGTGTATCTCTGTCCACACATAACTCAGGTGGGTTGTCAAGCCACATGCCGCCACCGGGGCCAGAAAGCTTGGCCCCGGCCCATGCAGTCGTCGTAATAAATATTGTGACAAATGATGACTGTTTGGGTATGTTGATTACCAGATGTGGTCACGTGTGTGTGTGTGTGTGTGTGTGTGTGTGTGTGTGTGTGTGTGTGGGGCGCTTGCCATCTCTCTCTCGAGCGTTCGTGATATTACCCTCCCCTCCCCTTGGTGTATCCCCCCCCTCCCCCCGGGTGAATAAGCCGTCTTGCCGTTTGGAGTTGCTAATTGACCGGCAGCCGTGCGGATCAGTGGTTATAGTGCCGTGAATGGGCGCCCTAGTGGACGTCCCCTCCCCCTCTATGGCCATGTGGATATAACCAGGGGCAGGAGAGGGGAGGGCGACAATGGGCCAAAGGCTGGGAGAGATTAATGGCAATCAGGCCACTGCTTCTCTTATAGCCTTATCTTCGGCCGAGCCCATTGATTTCCCTGATGCGCGCAAGTCAAGAGGGGCGATGCCCTGCCTGCCTCATTACACCTCCCTGGCTATTATTATAAG
Source organism: Panulirus ornatus (assembly GCF_036320965.1). Classification (NCBI taxonomy): domain Eukaryota; kingdom Metazoa; phylum Arthropoda; class Malacostraca; order Decapoda; family Palinuridae; genus Panulirus; species Panulirus ornatus. Next base: position 20,937,275 of record NC_092230.1, on the reverse strand, counting down.
CAGCGGGTATTAATCATGGCGAACAGTTGCCTTATGGACAGGTCATTCTTCGTCGGGAAATGTGAGGACGATCAATCACTTGTTTACGGCTCTCAGTGGGACTTTTTTTTAGTGCAGGGAGACGTGGGTTCTAGGCGATACATATCTGTATTTATTGTTAGATATGCATGCATTTAACCACTAGGAGATACGTGTACTTGTAAGGGATGTAAATACTTTGATTTTGGGATAAATGTAGTTTAAAGAGGTGCTTTTACTTTACTGATATCAGATACATGAGCTTTACTCTTAATGGGTTACTATTATTTTACTTTTCAGAGAGAATCGTACTTTACTGTTAAAGAGATATACGAACTTTAAAATGATACATTAACTTTTTTAAGAGATACATGAACTTTAGAAGGATACAATTACTTCCGTAAGAGATACATGTACTTTACCATTCAAAGATTCATATACATTTTTATCATTAGACGTACGTACTTACTATTGGGAGATGCACGAACATGTATCGGCTGCTGCTACCTACCCACCGTCTCCTTAACGGGACATTATTTCACCTCTGGCCCTTTTAGTAGCTGCTGGTATCCAGAGAAGACCAGTTGATGATCATTGATCGCTCTCACAGTCACTCGAGACCGGATAACCACTCGGTAGTTAAGGCCGGGCTTGTTCTCTTCATGAGTTGTTGCGTGTCATAAAAAGGTGTTATGTCAGTTGACGTTGACATTCTTCCGTTGCTGAGAACTGAATCAGAAAGCTGATTCTCACCCGCACGGCGAAAACAAGTATCCAGTACACTCCCACTTTAACGTGATCTGCACCAACGTGATCTGCGCCAGTAGCACTATCACCCACCCACCCACAACCCCTCTCGCCAAGCCACTTCGTCACTCCTATCCACGTACCTCGACGCAGATGTGAATTAATGCCTCACACTTCCACTCCCTATGTACGCTTCGAGCCCCCCAGCCCCCAGCAAAATCCACACTTGCAGCATTCCGGCCGAAATGACACGACAGTACACCCAAGCCTAGTCTTGAAATGTAGTCCACAAGACGCACGTGCCTCTCGAGAACTACGCCCCAAGAACACGTGCGAGTCGCACTCTCTCGTCTGCGCTTTGTCGGAAGTCAAGAGATCCTTTGACCGTACTCCAAAGTCCAGTAAGAGCCTCTCTGTGTACACTAAACATCCCCATTTTCTACGCCTCATACGTAGAATCAGCATATCTCACTGGAACCCTTCCTCAAGTCCAAGATGCAGTGTTTTCCCTCGGTTCACCAAATTCCGACTCGTCATCTGTCATGCAGTGGAGTCTCGCCATATGTAAACAAACACACCACTGCCACCTACACGCTCGCTAGGCCTGTACTGTACCCGGCCTCTGAACGTGACTGACTTAATGGGCGCAGCGGAAGCTTCATAAAAGGGGACAGGCCTGACGCAAGACATGTTGAGTAATATATATATATATATATATATATATATATATATATATATATATATATATATATATATACATACACGCACGAATAAAGTGCATATGAACGCGCACCTTCATAGAACATACAAACCTCCAACAGCCAGGGATCCCAGGTTCGATCTTGGCTGTTGGAGGTCTGTATGTTTTATATATATATATATATATATATATATATATATATATATATATATATATATATATATATATTATTGTTATCATAATTAGGGGTGTGTATATACGTATTTCTGTTATCGTACGTGAAGGCTCCAGTGACGGACAATGGTCCACATCAAGACCGGGCCTTAATTGAAATACAAAGATGTTAATGAAAGGGGAAAAAGAAGAGACAATTATATACCAATTTTGATGGGAATGGAAAATCTGTCTCTTAAAATGTGCCAGGTCATAGTCATTGGGGAAGACATGAGAGGGTAAAGAGTACCAGAACTTCGACGTGTAGGGAAGGAGACGCTGAACAAAACGTCCCACACCCTTGAGTTGCCAATGGCCACACAGTGATCCTGTGACGCAGCAGCTTGCCGAGTATTGCGTAGGGCAGAGGGGTCAAGGTCTGAAGTTCGGCTGAGAGAGTTTATAAGTCAGACTGCTTGCAGCGCATCAAGTAAGGATGCAGAACTAGAACCATCGTGCGAGCAGTACTCCATGCAAGGACGAATCAGTCCTTTTGTACAAACGGAGCAACTGCTCGACATCTAAACAGGACACAGAGTTTCTTAGAGGCAGACATGGCTATTCCTGTAATGTGGGGTTTCCGAGAAAAAGTAGATGTGACACTAACTCCAAGTATGTTGATTGAGTTACGAGGTGGAATTGCACAACCGTCAGAGGTGCAAAGGGAAGTTGGGAGGAATTTTCGCTAGAGAGATACGTGCAGGTGCCGGGTCTTGGAGGCGTTAAACCTCACTAGATATCGTCTACCTGCCTCACTGAGAATATATAGAATATCTTCCAACTCAGAAGCAATAACCTGAGCTCTTGACTCCACTCTCCTTGCGCCACACTGTTCATTCTCTCTCTCTCTCTCTCTCTCTCTCTCTCTCTCTCTCTCTCTCTCTCTCTGGTAGATATTGCTCGTGAGAGCTGGATGCTTGGTGTTCCCGCGGTAGTACTAGCTGGACCTTATATCCCCCCCTTTCCCGAGTACTGGGCAAACCGCTGTGTCGCCCATGTACTGCAAGCACTGCGGTGCCTAACTAACTCTAGGGTGACCGAAACCTGCACGTACCGCCGCTACTGACATGGACGACGACGACCCTCCATCATTTGCAGACCATTAGTTCAACGTTGCCCCGTGGCATGAGTCGACATCATCTCCTCTCTGTTTTGGCCTTTCCTTAGTGGGCACTTCTGTTCTTGACCGGAGCCATTGACAGAGATGCGTTCACCCATCCATCCGAGGACACTTTTAAGGTTGGCTGGCTGATCGTGTGGGGAGGAGGTGTCCCAAACGCGGGATATGCCACTATGCTGCTGCCTGGTGTATTGCGCTAATCGTTAAGTAGCTTGTTGTACACCAGATAACTACAGGCAGTCGAATACAGAGAGAGAGAGAGAGAGAGAGAGAGAGAGAGAGAGAGAGAGAGAGAGAGAGAGAGAGAGAGAGAGAGAGAGTTACTAGACGCATTCAGATATGTAGTGAAGACCAGGGCTGTTTTTTTTATTTTCTTTTTTTTCTTTAAAGGCGAGATCCCATGGCAAAGCCGGATTAAGATGGAGGCTATCCAGCGGGGGATTGCATGTACCAAGACATTTTTGCTGAGTGTGGATATAGTAACCGTTTGGGACCCCCTTGTACGTGAGGAGGTGGAGTCTGCAGGTAATCGTAATCCGGCATTGAGGTTTTCCGAGACGACATAAAGAGATTGCATTTTTACATCAGGACCAACAAGTATATATATATATATATATATATATATATATATATATATATATATGTGTGTGTGTGTGTGTGTGTGTGTGTGTGTGTGTGTGTGTGCAAGTAAAACCACAAGGAAACGTTTCCTTGTGGTTTTACCAGCATCTGATGTACATTTTCTAATTGTGTACATTTTGCACACACACACGCACCCTGAGCGTAGATCTCTCTCCTTATAATAGATACACTATACATATAACGGCCTCCGTGGTGCACCGGTGAGCGTCACTGCCCGGGAGTCATCACGGACCTGCCTGCATGGGTTCCAGCCCTTGGCACGGCATTCGGCTCACAGCCAATCCCAGTTGTTCATCCTCCACTCGGGACTCGTCGGTGAATGATGACCTGGCTCAGGCTGATGTGTGTGTGTGTGTGTGTGTGTGTGTGTGTGTGTGTGTGCAAAACTCTCTTCCCCTAACCCATAAAGAGTAATCACAAATATTAATCATACACACACACACACACGCACACACACACACACACACACACACACACACACACACACACACACGTTGATGGCTGGGTAGCCTGCATCGTTGCCACTGTGCTGTCAAACAGCCTGCATTCAGCTGGGTGTCATTTGTCACTTATTGATTAAATGACACACGAGGCGGCAGTGCATAGTGACCTTATGTTTTCAGGAGCGGTCAATATACTGTATCACGATAACACTTTAATATAAAGAGATAATGCAAAGGTCAGTACGTGAGGCACGATGTTGCTTTGTGTGGTCATGTTGACATCGATCACCTGTTTGTCTGTGTGGGGGAACTGTGATCATCTTCTGCAGTATGTTCGTCTGTGTAGGGGGAGTGTGACCTCCTCCTGCAGTATGTTCGTCTGTGTGGGGACACTGTGATCCCTCTGCAGTGTGTTTGTTTGTGTGGGGACACTCTTGCTACTTTTGTAGTGTGTTTGTCTATCTGGGGACACTGCCCCTGCGGTTGGTTTGTCTGTGTGGACACTTTGCTCCCTGTGCGGTGTGTGTGTCTGTGGGGACTTTGTGTTACCTCAGTGGTGGGTTTGTTTATTTGGGGACATTGTGTTCCCATTGCTTTGTGTTTGTCTTTGTGGAGATGTACTCCCTCTGCCCTGTCTTTGTGTCTTTGGGGACACTCTACTCCCCTTGCAAAGTGTTTGTCTGTGTGGAGACACTTTGTTCCCTCTGCGTTGTGTTTGTCTGTGTGGGAACACTGTGCTCCTTTTGCCGTGTAAACCCTATAGATTTACATTTCATTTTCACCGAGGCACGTTTAGTTTGAAATATTTGACGACGTGTTCAGAGTCCTTTGTTGAGGAGTCGGGTAATATGATTAATTACAGTTCTATTTACGGTTGAATCTGGAGCGTTCCTCGCCATCAGGCGTTACCCCAAGACCTTGAAAGTGGGGAGGGCGGGAAAGCGTGAATTTGTCAGATATTCCTTTTCACTTCAGTACCTATTGTTATGCTGACTTTTCACTGCGTTACCTATGGTTATGCTGACTTTTCACTGCGTTACCTATGGTTATGCTGACTTTTCACTGCATTACTTATTGTTATGCTGACTTTTCACTGCGTTACCTATGGTTATGCTGACTTTTCACTGCGTTACCTATTGTTATGCTGAATTTTCACTGCGTTACCTATGGTTATGCTGAATTTTCACTGCGTTACCTATTGTTATGCTGAATTTTCACTGCGTTACCTATTGTTATGCTGACTTTTCACTGCGTTACCTATTGTTACGCTGACTTTTCACTGCATCGCCTGCTGTTATGCTAACTTTTCATTGTGTTTTCCCTTGGTGTGTTGACTTTTCTCTGCGTTACCTATTGTTATGCTGACTTTTCACTGTTACCTATTATGCTGATTTTTCACCACGTTACCTGTTGTTATGCCGACTTCACTACATTACCTATTGATAAGCTGACTTCTGCGTTACCTATTGTTTTGCTGACTTTACTGCTTTTCCTATTGTTATGCTGACTTTTCACTGTGTTTCCTATTGTTGTGCTGGCTTTACACTGCGTTACCTATTGTTATGCTGACTTTTCACTGTTACCTATTGTTATGCTGTTTTTTCATTGCGTTACCTGTTGTTATGCTGATTTCACTGTGTTACCTATTATTATGCCGACCACTGCGTTACCTATTGTTATGCTGACTTTTCACTGCGTTACCTATTGTTATGCTGACTTTTCACTAAGATACGTATTGTTAGGCTGACTTTTCACCGCGATACCTATTGTTAAGCTGGCTTTACTACGTTACCTATTGTTATGCTGAATTTTCATTGCGTTACCTATTATGCTGACTTTTCATTGGCTTTTATTGTTTTTCGGGTTCTTACATTAGGAGAGAGAGGGAAAGGCGTAAGGAAGTGCCTGTTCCTGGGATCATCGTCTGTAACAGGCCTCCCCACTCGCGGGACCATGGCCCTGCCAGCTGGACCCAGAGCCCCCCATCCCCCACCCGCAAGCTTCCCCCACGACGGGACCATAAGGCAAAGAAGACACATAACCCGGGGTGATCACCTGATGGAAGCCTCCTGCTCATTGTTCCTCATCATGGATCTTGCCAGAGACCCAGCCGTGGGTGGAAGTAGTATTCCTCGTTGATAAATCGTCTATTAGATTTAACCTGGTCTTTGAGGTCTTGGCCGGGAACGTAATCTCCCCCCCGGCTGCGGTGAGGACGCTGTACAAATTTACCCGTTCGGGGGTATGGAGTTGACTGGGGTCCCAAGTCACACTCGCCCGTTAAACTGGGTCTAGGTTCTAAACGAGTAGGAAAATGGACCTAGCGTCAACTGCGTTACATGACTCTCTCTTGCCCCCCCCGCTGCGTCGCTTTCACGAGCGAGTGTAGGGAAATTTCCCCTGACGGAGGTGATTTCTCAGTGTTAATCTGTGGGTCAGACACCATTATGCGCGAGTCTTTTGTAGGGCTAAGACAGTGATAAACAGTGTAATATAGTTTCTTTACCAACTGTTTGTTGTTTATTCGTTGTTTATCTTCGTTTCTGTGCGTATTTATCTTGTTTCCTGAATTCTCTCTCTAAGCAGTGAATTAATTACATGTTTCTCTCCAACAAGAAACATGGCAAATTACGCTTATATTCCACTGCATTCGTGGCAAACTACGCCCAAATTATTTTCTCTTTTCATAGAAATTAGTTTGGCTGTTTGGGCTAATCTTAGACCCGTCAAATACCAGGGTCGTTAAGGCCGTCATCGTCAAGGTCTGATGACCACCAGCCGGAAGACCTGTAACCCCTGACGAGGGTGATCCAGGTAATTATGTCTTCATGATGACCCCAGGACCAAGTTCTAGGAAGGAGGCTCACTGTTACCCAGGACCTTTCTAAAGCCTTCTGCACCCCGAGGCTTGCGCTTTGTCCAGTAGCAGGGGAATGTAGGCCGAAGTTCACCCAGCGGTACAGCCTCGCCAAAGGTGACTTTTCACACCCCCGGTGTAACCTCGAGCTGGCGGAGCCCGGTAACACCTAGATTGTTTGAGAAAGGAACACACTCGCTGAGCATATTACCCTTGTGGTGGCATATTGTGCTTCTGTCCCTTTCTTGAGCCCTCTTTGTTTTCTTGGTAATTGTTACGTACGTGTATCTTGTGTTCTCTGAATTAATTTTGTGAGTATTATCAGCAACGAATATGTTCGTGTTTTGTATGTATTAACTTGACTTGTTTTTCCTGTCTCTCTCTCTCTCTCTCTCTCTCTCTCTCTCTCTCTCTCTCTCTCTCTCTCTCTCTCTCTCTCTCTCTCTCTCTCTCTCTCTCTCTCTCTCCCCCTGTATATATATATATATATATATATATATATATATATATATATATATATATATATATATATATATATATTCATACATATTCATTTCCCGCGTTAGCGAGGTAGCGTCAAGAATAGATGAATGAGCTTTAGAGGGGAAAATCCTCACTTGGCCACTTTCACCGTTCCTTCTTTTGGAAAACTAAGACTAGAGGGGAGGATTTCCAGCCCCCGCTCCCTCCCCTTTTAGTCGCCTTCTACGACACGCAGGGAATACGTGGGATGTGTTCTTTCTCCCTTATCTCCAGGAATGATTATATATATATATATATATATATATATATATATATATATATATATATATATATATATATATATATATATTATATATATATATATATATATATATATATATATATATATATTTTCTTTCTTTCAAACTATTCGCCATTTCCCGCATTAGCGAGGTAGCGTTAAGAACAGAGGACTGGGCCTTTGAGGGAATACCCTCACCTGGCCCAGTTCTCTGTTCCTTCTTTTGGAAAATTAAAAAAAACGAGAGGGGAGGATTTCCAGCCCCCCGCTCCCTCCCCTTTTAGTCGCCTTCTACGACACGCAGGGAATACGTGGGAAGTATTCTTTCTCCCCTATCCCCAGGGATAGGGGAGAAATATATATATATATATATATATATATATATATATATATATATATATATATATATATATATATATATGTGTGTGTGTGTGTGTGTATGTTTGTGTCTGTGTGTATGTTTGTTTGTGTCTGTGTGTGTCTTAAGTGTTTCCGTAGCGGAAAAATATATGAGTAATTTTGTGCCGGGAGCCACTTGTTGTTGTGTTTTGTGTTGTGTGTGTGCAACAAACTGTAGGTAATTTTGTGTTTGCCGGGACATTACTGTGTCGTGGACGCTGAGGCGTCTCAGGAATTCCTGACGTTATGAGCTCTAGCAGTAATGAGAGGGGCGGCCCAGGGTGACACTTACGTAGCTCCGTCTAGTGGGTTGGGGGAGGGTGCAGAGGCCCTGGTGAGCTGCGGTTTATTGGTGCCGCAAGATGGTGGCGCGGTAGAGCGGTGTGGCAGGATGTGGCACGGTGGTGTGGCAAGATGTGGCACGGTGGTGTGGCAAGATGGTGGCGCGGTAGAGCGGTGTGGCAGGATGTGGCACGGTGGTGTGGCAAGATGGTGGCGTGGTAGAGCGGTGTGGCAGGATGTGGCACGGTGGTGTGGCAAGATGTGGCGCGGTGGTGTGGCAAGATGTGGCGCGGTGGTGTGGCAAGATGTGGCGCGGTGGTGTGGCAGGATGTGGCACGGTGGTGTGGCAAGATGTGGCGCGGTGGTGTGGCAAGATGTGGCGCGGTGGTGTGATGTGGCAAGATGTGGCGCGGTGGTGTGATGTGGCAAGATGTGGCGCGGTGGTGTGATGTGGCAAGATGTGGCGCGGTGGTGTGATGTGGCAAGATGTGGCGCGGTGGTGTGATGTGGCAAGATGTGGCAGGTTTCCCCCGCCTGGGGCACCGCCAACACTGCAGTACACACCAGCAACATCAAATCAACAGAGTTGTGACGGTCGAGCTCCATGTTGGTCTGGAACGTGCGTCTGTCGGGCTCTCACTTTACGTGTGTGTGTGTGTGTGTGTGTTAAATGGGTGTTTGCGTATGAATGTATACATCTGTTTTTCTATGTGTCTGTTCCGCAGATGATGTATTATGGGTTGTGGCTATTAACATGCTGAGAGATGATGTTGACAGATCGCCATCGGTGCTGCGGAGTGTGTTAGAAAAAAGTTAAAAGATCGAAATGAAATAAAGAAATAGATGAGAGTCAGTTTTAAGTCTATCTTGCAGTGGAACTTGGGAGGTGTTTATCAGAAAATGGAAGATGCTCTGAGTACCAGTAGAAGTTACCGAAAATACTCGGTAAATATCCAGAAGCTGATGTTCTTGGTGATACTAGTGACACACACACACACACACACACACACACACACACACACACAGTTGGAGACCTGGCCACAGTTTCCCGCGACGGGATAGAAAATATTAAAAAACTCAGCCAGCCGTTTTTCCTTGGGTAAATATACTCCCCTCTCAGCCCACCCCGCTCCTCACCCCGCGCGAGAACCACGGCCGCCATCTTCCCTCTTCCAAAGTCACCGAGGCCTCTCCCTCCTTTAAAAAAAAGAAAAAAAAAAGAAAAAAAAAAAGCATCCTTTAACTATTTGAAGAAATACTTTTGGTGCGCTCAAGAAAAAGACTTTTAGAGACTTTTTATAAGAATGGCCGCAGAGCGTTGCTTGATCGGTCAGGGGTTGAGAAGGAGGGTGCATTAGGCCTGTGGACCGCGACTTCAAACAGCCTGAGTGATCAGAGGGGATAAACAGGTCAGAATGGTCCCCGATCCAGTTATGAGGCTCAGGGGAGGAGCAGGTTGAAGTATATATATATCCTCTTCCCCTGGTGTTTATAGATGTACACAAAACCAGATATAGCTGTGATGATGTGGATGGAGGGCATACAGACTGGGAGGGGGATAGTAGTTGGAGGACAAATAGAGATGGAGGATAGTTGGAGGGCAAATAGATTAGGGGTCTGGGTAGGGCATATAGATGGGTAGTAGGTAAACGTCATATAGACTGGGGTAGGTGGAGGGAAGCGCAGAGCCTACATTGGGTACTGTCTCGCACGTGCCACCTCTCCTCAACCTCATTCTCCATCCTGTCTTCCCCTTCTCCCCTTCCCCACCCAACCCCCCTTCCCCCTCCTCCTCTTTCATTCTCATCCCTCCCCTTGCCAACCCCTTCCCTTCCGTCCCACTTACTCGGTAAAATGAATGATAATTGAACCTTTTCGAGTCGTAAGCAGCATCCTTATTTTGGTCGACTCTTAAAGCCCTCTTTAAGAGTACAAAAATACCCACGATGAAGACTGGCCCTTTTTAATGTGTGTCGAGCACCGCTTTAGTGTACACAGTCTGCACAGTTAGTTGAGCTTAGTTAGAAAGATCGGTCTCGTTTCTTCCAGCCCCCCCAGACCTGTCTCCCGATCGAACCCTCGTCTCGCGTGCGCTGCGGAGGCAAGAAGATCCACACTTGAGCCTTGGTGAACCTTTCGTGTGACAGTGGTGTCGGTCGTTCATCTTCAGCGGGCTAAGACGCCAGTGTACTCTGGGTTGAGAGAACTGTTTCACTCGTGCAAGAACAGGGGGGGGGGCCCGTGGCTTGGGGGCTCGAACCAGCGTCTCGTGTGCGATCCGTCGTCGTAAATCTTGGTAGTAAGCAACCGGGTGCTGTTCTACTGGAATGCCGCGAGTCAGGCCAGCACGTCCCGCCTGCTCCCCGACCCGCCCCCCGTGGTGAGATGAATGGAGTTGATTCACAGTGGTGATATTCGTGCCATGTATAACCAAACTGTCATGCCTTTAGTTTAGCCTCTCTCTCTCTCTCTCTCTCTCTCTCTCTCTCTCTCTCTCTCTCTCTCTCTCTCTCTCTCTCTCTTATTCAGTCTGTCCTTCTCACTCGTATATCGCTTGGAAACTCCCATCTTGCGCGACTCGTTTTTCATAACTTTGTATATATTTTCCTGCGCTGTAGCCCTAGCCGTAGCCCCTGTCTTGTGGCAGAATCTCGGCGTAAGGACTCTTCGAGTATGTAAATGCTCTTTTTTTCTTTTTTTAACACGCACGACAGACTTAAAGGTAAACAGATAGCGAAGATAAGGTGACAATGAATGCGTACTATCAGCAGTGAGTGTCCCAGCTAGAGACATGATTGTCACTGTACCGTGTAGACCATCAAGCTGTTTGTACCTGGTGGAATTCTCGTGTAAGAGTCGAGGAAATACTACGAGGGCTGGGTAAACCTGAGGCGATTGGTATATATGGTCTGGTGACCCCGACTTTCATTTCGCTGAAATGAGAAGAAAGGCGAACCAGGCACTAATACAGCACAATAGACCGAAAGAAGACAGAAGAAGGGTACGTAAGCTTCTTGTGTCTTTCAGCGTAGTACCCGTGATCAGGTACCAGACATGAGGAAACAACATGACAGACCTTATTGTTTTTTTTTTTTTGGATCATGTTGCCGGCACCATTCTCACGCTTAGAAATGAATTGGATGAAGTGCAGACCTGGTGAAGTCTTCGTTAGGGGTGGTCTTCTATCTACCTCAGGTTGAGCCGGATGCAAAGCTTTTGGGTTAGGTCGTCGTTCGACCAAGTTGTTGGAAGCCGCAGCCTCCGTAGGTCCACGTAGCCCTGCCTTCCCCTTCCCTGCAGCCTGGCGTTGTGTGGATCTCTCCTCCACATCGAGATATTATGGAAGGAAGTACCGTGATGATTTGGTAATGGATGAACAACAAACTGGAGACACTTGTTCCAGGGTGTACGAATATTTAGCAACGCGAATCTCTTGATCTGACGGAGGAGAATATGAACATGATAGATGATCTGATTATCTTAATGAGTACGCAGCACTGGAACCAAATGGAATTCCAGCCATTTTCCTTAAAAAGGCGAAGATGACAATAGGTGAACCGGTAATTGTTAATGCAAATCCTAGGCGTAAGTGGAATAGTGGATTGTTGCAAAATGACACATGTATCGACTTTGCCAAAAAAGTATTTGAAAAATTTTTCGACAGAAAAAAAAAAGAAACATGGAGATTTTATTCATGAATGTGACAATGTTAAACATGAAAGGATAACTAGGAACTTATGCATCAGTGGGTTTCATACCAACAGAAAATTCAAATGAGTGACAAAGTGGATGATACAAGAAACTGAGTTTCTGTTCTCTACCACAAAACAGCCTCGGTAGGACCACGGTGGTCGGTAGCTGTTTGAATCCAGTTGACTTCAGTTGTATTTTCTGTGGTGCCGTTAATGCCAACGGTAACAAACGCTTGACAAAGAAGAAAATGTGATGAGACGTCTTGGAGATGATAGAAGAGTGAGAAAAATGATAAGATCAGAAGATAAGGTCTCTCTCTCTCTCTCTCTCTCTCTCTCTCTCTCTCTCTCTCTCTCTCTCTCTCTCTCTCTCTCTCGTCGAGAACCATGCTGAGAATCGTTTTTCAAGTGGTGCTCCTCTAAATGGTTTACAGTTCTCTCTCTCGAATGATGGTTTCCATAAGTCTTCCAACTACAGACAAGTTACATGGACGATGATTTCCAGGCACTGACTAAATACCTTTTTTTTTTTCTTTTTTTTTGAATATCTGTTATATTGGCAAACGTCCATTGATTTGGAACTGTTCTCCAGGCAAGTGACATGTCGAAAAGGGCAGTCAAGGGCTAAACTGTCTTAATGTTTCGCCTCTGTCTCTGTACTCGGATAAGACTTATCATCCCATTTATGGCATGTCTTCAGCTTTTATGTTCAAATACGTTCTCTCTTGCCAGTGAAACTGGATTTCGGGACATCGCTTGTGTCTTCGATCACAAATACAGAAGCGAAAAAGGTATTTTAAGATTTTTTGCCATGGAAGGAGGAGGAAGTGAAAAACCTGTCATTTAGACTGTGCCAGGTTGTAGTTATTGAGAAAGACATGAGAGGGGTAGAGAGTTTCAGAGTTTCGAGGTGTAGTGAAGGAAACAGTCATCAAAACGACCCACACATGAGTTGCCGGCGGCCACTCAGTAATCATGTGATGCAGCAGCTTGCTGAGTTTTGCGTGGTCTAGCTAGTGGTGGGGGGCACACAAGCAGCCAGTTCTCGGGAGCAAAAACCAAAGTAATACCCATAGAAGAAGGAAAGTGAACCAACATTTCGGCGTAGGGCAAGAGAGGCAAGTCTTGAAGTTAACCTGGGACAGTTTACAAGTCGGGCCGCTTCCGACTTAACTCTGTCGAGTAAGGATACAGAGCTAGAACCACCCCAAATGTGAGAGCAATACTCCATACAAGGACGGATCAGTCCTTTGTATAAACGGAGCAACTGTTTTGAGGAAAAGAAATTTCGACATCAGAACAGGACACCCTGTTTCTTAGAGGCAGACTTAACCATTTCCGTAATGTGGGGTTTTGCAAGATAGAGTGGATGTTACAGTAATACCAAGTATGTTGATTGAGTCAAGAAGTGAAATTACCTAACTGTCAGAGGAAAGACTAAGAGTTGTGAGGAGTTTTCGATGGGGAGATGGGTAGAAATTGGGTCTTGAAGGCAGTAAACTGACCCACATATCGTCCACCTCTCTGAGATATCCTGTCCAAGTTTATTGAGGAAGTTGTGTCAAGATGAGATACAAACCGAGTGTGAGGAGGAGAAGGAGCAGAATTGAAGGATGTGGAGGAGAGCAGGTGTCGAGTCGTCAGCATATGAGTGCATCTTGGTTGGGAGAATTCAGAAAGACATAGAAGTCGACTTAAGGGAATGGAGCACCTAAACTACCACGAAAGATGAACGAACTTGGAGCTATATGCTCGTGAAAGCAAAAGATAATACGATCGTCCACTCGTGGTAGCGGAAACAGGTGACGTCCTAGACCCCCCCCCCCACCCTCTCCCTTCTCTCTACATGTATAAAACATATTTTTCCATACTCTGCATTTTCCTGCATGTGCAAGGTTGCACCGGGTAATGGATGAATGAATGGATATTGTTCTGCATAATGCATTGAAAACATAACGCCTGTGGTTTCGATGCATTGCGCATGACAGCGAGAGAATGGATTTGAGAGAATGCGGCCTTTTTTTTGTCTATCCCGGCGCTACCTTACCAGTGCGGGAAATGGCTATGATATATATATATATATATATATATATATATATATATATATATATATATATATATATATTATACTTTTTCGCTGTTTCCCGCGTTAGTGAGGTAGCGCAAGGAAACAGACGAAAGAATAGCCCCAACCCACCCACACACACACACATGTATATACATAAACGTCCACACACGGACATATACATACCTATACATTTCAGCGTATGCAGATATATAGATACACAGACATACACATATATACACATGTACATGATTCATACCTGCTGCCTTTATTCATTCATGTAGGGAGAAACAGAATGATTAAATCTACATAGCTGGGCATGTATTGGAAAGAGCCAGAGGCAAAATGCATGATTGCCTCGCGAGAAAGGTGGAGAAATTCTCTTGTGTTCCGGCCAGCGGGGCACGGATTATTTGCTGAGCGAACAACGAAAACCTTTCAAAAGTGAAATTGGATGAATGGCTGTGAAGGACGAACGTAGAAATAGTCATTCTGGACGGTGCGTAACGGGGGAGGAGGAGGAGGCATTCATGTGACGAGTGTTATCAGTTGAGCGAGATAACGCGGTTGCTGCACCGACTGACTGCCAGCCACCCCTTGTGGGGGTGGGGGGAAACTGTTCGTGATTACAGAAGTACTCTCTCTCTCTCTCCCTCTCTCTCTCTCTCTCTCTCTCTCTCTCTCTCTCTCTCCACCCAGGCGTCGCCATCTGGATTTTTCTTATCAAGCAACATTACTTTTATGACTTGCTCTCTCCTCCCGCTGCACTTGACTCCCGCAGCGCCGCGGCCGGCGAAATTGCAAGAGAAATTTAAGAAAATTGGGACATTAAAAACTTGTGAAGAAGGGAGCGGTAATAGCGTGGAGGGACAGTGGCCAATAAAGGCTGGGCGAGAGGAAATTGTTGGGCAGAGACTGATGAAAATGGAGGCAGTATTGAGGGTAAGGAATTACAGATGAAAAGAGGAAAGTAAGGAATTATCATGAGATCCGGAATATATATATATATATATATATATATATATATATATATATATATATATATATATATATATATATATATATATATATATATATATGTGTGTGTGTGTGTGTGTAGTTTTGGGTTCTTGAAGAAGGTAGTTGAGAGTTGTGTGAATAGGTGCAACGTCCAGAGGAAAAATCGCACATATGATGTTGGAGATGTTGGGTGTGTAGTAGCTCAGTAGCTACAGTGGTGGTAGGGAGTGACAAGTGTGGCGGCTAGGTTGACTGTGTGTGTGTGTGTGTAGTGTCTAAGAGTCTCACGTTTAGTACAGGAAGCAGGCTGTAGTGTGTAGCTGGGTTGTAGAATGTGGCTGGGGATACGGCTGGGATGCAGGTAGGATGGGGGAAGGGACAGGATGTGGTGGTGTGGCTGTGCGGTGGAAGTTGTGGCTTGGGGGTTGACGATGGTCGGTGTGTGGCAGGGATATAGAGCAGCCAAGGAGTAGAGTTGAGGAGAAGGGTGAACAGAGAAAGTATGGAAGCTTGCGCCAAGTCAGCGCAGGGGAGTCGTTCGCTCTTGTCTAAGTACCCACCTGGATAACACGTAATAGGCTGGTTTCCAAGGAGTCTCTCGTTTCCAACATGTTTCACATAAGTTGCTCTATCCCCTAATTGCCTGATGGCGTATAGATCTGCCATGTTTTATTTAAGCGGCCATTAAAACTCTCCAAACACCCTTAAATAACCGAGCACCGAGGATGTCGAAATGCTGTATGAGATCATCCAATAACCTCTTTTAGTTCCTTTATTGTAGCCAAAAAAAAAGTCATTCTCATCCTTCATACCCTTTAAATTTCCTCACACTCACAACCCTCTTTTCTCGGCTCCATAAGTCACGTAATTCGAGCGGTCATCGGACACCGTGAACCCGTCAGACCGTCTTTGAAACCACTCTCGAATCACTGGAGCCAGGAATGAAGCTTTTAGATCTTAGAACCTGATAGATTAAAGACTCGGTCTTGTGGAGCTCCCGGTAGCTTCTAGACCAGGAACAGTCTGTGATCTACCATCTTTCGCCCTCTCTCCCCCTCAGGTCTCCTGAAATCCTCTCTCTTCTCCCCCCCAAAGTTAATCCACCCAGACTCTCGGAATCGGCGTCTTCTCCCTGTAGACATTTCTGTACTTCGCTCTGAACTCTGGACCGCTTCACTGCTTATGACAGTTGAGGTAAAGATTAGAGAAAGATAGAGAGGAAGACAGTGGGAGGGAGGGAGGGGAATTGATTTAGTGATGTAGTTGAATTAATTGATGGATAAATGAAATGAGAATGAATAGAAAGCGAACAGATATCTGTGGTGCGAAACAATCTTTCTTAGACAGTCTGAAGTTATTGAAGTTATTGTGTGAAAAGTGGTTATTTCAAAGAGGAGGAAAGTCGGCCCACAGACCGCGGTAAGCCAAGATCTGGCTGGCTTTCACGGATGGGCCCGACCGACTTACATCCCACCCCCCACAGTCTTGTGGAGACGCAGTAGACAGCGTTCCACACAGAAATTCACCACAAAATCGTATATTTTATTTTCCCTGTCGCAATTGGAAGAGATGAGAACGAATACTCTCCATCACACTCGTGTCTCCGTAACGTGCCGAGAGATTGATTGGAGGGACAGCAAGAAAAAGGTGAGCAGGTGATGAAGGAGGACGCATTGCTATCATTGTTATGAAAGGAAGGTGAAAAGAGGAGCCAGCACCGGAAGGGGGTTGGGGAGTTGGGGGCGCTTTTGGAATGTGCTGGTTTGCCAGGGCCTGTAACAGCGGAATTCAGAACGGGATTAGTGATGATCTGAGCACGCAAGATGATGTCGTATAGCAGAGGCAGATGCTGTGATGAGGACTGCGTGTGGGTTGCGCCCTGACGGAGATGCCAAGGCGTGGCGTGTGAGAAGTCAGCATTATCCAGCAGACATGGCTAGGAACAGATGCATTTGTCACACCACCGAAGCCGCGATAAACTGAAGTCCATGTTACCCGCTCCGGGTTGAGGTTGGGATACACCTTGGGACACCAGAATCCTGCCTGGCGTGTACCTGTCTTTTAACTTCCGTGTGGTCGGGGTAGCCGGGCAGGCGTCTTGTCTTGTCCAGGGTTCGAATCCGACTCCTGGTGTATGTACGTTATCCACACAGTATGTTCACAGAGAAATTTATACCGTGGGTTAATAGAAAAAATTCTAGGCACTGTTACGAACCTACGAACGTGTTCGTTGTGTCTGTGTTATAGAACTTTGTATGCTTAGGTAAGCCACTTGGTGATCTGGGGGGGTCCCAAGATATTTCTCGGCCGGTCCCACGACTACCTGGGATCTCGCACACCTCACGCCAGGTGGCCAAATTAGCTGTGCATGTCGCCATCGACCGCTGAGTATTCTTCAGGTCACGTTGTCCAGTGGGTCAGCCACGAGGTCATGCCTGGGAAAGGTCGCCCACCCATCCTGGTTGCGTCGTCAGATATAAGCAGGGCTGGGCCTTTAGAGGACGGGGCCTTAGGCCTTCCAGCCATTCACGTCGGGATGAGGGCGTGACGATCAATCGTTTGACCGATGTGAGAGTGATTGTGGTCATTCTTCCCTCATCGTAACTGCCACGGCAGGTCAAGGCGGGGCTGGCTGCCCCTCCTGATGTAAAAGCTTGGCTGTGATTCCTTCAGCCATCACGTGCCCGGCAGGTAATGTAGGTTTTCCTTGTCTCAACCCTTATCCACTGCGGCCATTACGAGCTTCTACGATCACTGAGTGATGCGGCGCTGCTCTGGGTTGTAAGATGTTAAGACTGTCTCTCGTCGGGTTTGATTGTAACAATGTATTATAACTTGTCAAAAAGTTGCCCAACGATTAATTGTATCTTGTATCATGTTTCTATAGTCAACTTGTTATATAACCCAGAAAGAGATATCCTGGTTTGAAATCTTACCTGGAATGGAGAATTTGGAGTGTTGAATGTTGAGTGTTAAAGTAGAAATATTTGTATCCCACGAATGTGCTTTTGTTATTTTGTACTCTTTATTTCATGTTTAATATGTTAATTTAACCCTGGTGTTTACTTTCATCCCGTAACTTTGAGATAGCGTTAGATAAATTGACGACCCTGCCAGGAGTTGTAAGAGGCACCTACATGCGAATAGAAATGATCCATAGCCACCGTGATATTTGCATGGTGATTTCAATCGCCACACGATACCTGATCCAACTTATCGCTATTTGAATCAGTCATGACCCCACTTGAATCATCCCCACGTGTCTCGAAATCACTGGACCGCTTTTATAGATCCACTACCACATTTTCAACCATATCACGCCCCTTTAAATCATAACTACCCATTAAACCTGGCAAACTAGCTTGTGTAAATCACCGCAAGACCATTAGAATTACTACCCGACCCCTAAAATTACCCCGCGACTGTTCAGCTTGCCCCAAGAGCCATTAATTAAGTCACCAGTGACCGGTAAATTACCCAAGAGCCCTTTAAATTATCCACGAACCTGGAAACTAATTTACAACCGTGGAAGCGGCTGCTGGCCGGATCTCTGAACCCAGCCGGTCGGTGTCCCCAGAAACACACCCTCTTTCCCTCCCTCCCTCACCGTGTACGTTGTACGCTCGTGTGAGGCCAACCATGACTGACTGTGCCGTGGCCTCAGCTTTCCTCGCGTAGGTACTCGGGAACTGCTAGAAATCAAGTGTACTGTTCTCGGCTGTGATTGAAAAGTGGTGTACGTAGTGGGGTAGTGTTTATCCAGCTATTTGATTTTGTATTTGGAATGTTAAGATCTTTAATTTTTTTTGTCACTTTTTGAACGCAAATACTTGTTGGGAAGTTATATAGATTTTATGCCCAATTTATTAATCATTTCATGTTCCTTGTGTATGTGACACTATTGTCACATTTGACACCATGGTTACATTTGACATCTTGGTCACAATTGACACCATGGTCCCATTCGACATCTTGGTCACAGTTGACACCATGATCACATTGGACACAATGGTCACGTCTGACACCATGGTCACATACAACACCGTGGTCACAATTGACACCAGGGTCGCATTTGACAACAATAATCATATTTGACACCTTGGTCACATTTACCAAGGTTAGTGCAGTCTGTGTACAGTAAATACACCAGCATTTTGTTTGTAAGTGTGTATAGTCCAGTGAGTGCACAGTGTTGTTATAGTGACACAGGAGGTGACCAGGATGATTTTTCCGCCCCCTGGAGCTGTGGTCTGACGCGTTCGTTCGCCACACGTTTCACTCTGTGAAGTCAGCCAGATTACATCTCGGATCTGTGCCCCAGGAACATTGACTGGCGAGTGATGGTGCAGCTGTTGATGAGGTTTTATGTCTTTTAAAAACTTTTCCATGGAATCTGCGCTAGTGTGTGTGTGTGTGTGTGTGTGTGTGTGTGTGTGTGTGTGTGTTCCCTTCATGATATGTGAGATGGCACCAGAGGTACTCCTGTTATCTCTCCGGGGAATGTTACTTGCCATTCTTGCATGTGTTTATGGAGAGATGGGGTTATTTTCAGAGCGTTGCTTCCGCCACCGTCATTTCCTGCCGGTGAGAGATCCCTCGTCCCCAAGCTGTACCTCTTGGCACATGCAACCACACCGAACCCATCCGAGGTCTTATGTTACAATGATAACTCCAGTCATTATTGACGTTTGTGAATAATCATTAGACTGGCACCCCCAGCATTTGTGTTTTATCGGTACATGATTTCAAGCCTATGGATGGTTAATTGATTTAACCGTAAATTATTAGTTATTAGTTATTATTATTATTGTATTATTATTATTATTATTATTATTATTATTATTATTATTATTATTATTATTGTTGTTATTGTTATTATCATTCACACCTTTTGAGTTAATTGCGTCTCATAACCTACTCTTCCACAAGCTATAACCACACCACCACACCACCTTCGCATACCATTA